>NC_141034.1:33275000-33525000 GCF_052040795.2 Danio rerio | reverse complement strand
CAACCACCAGCCGTATGAAAATCTGAATGTTGTTTATTGACTTCTTGTTTCCATTTAGCACCACATACGAGGTTAAACATTTGTAAATGGCAAAAGGACAATAAGACGAGAAAAAAGGAAAAGTGGAATTAAATTCACGAGTAGATTGCACTCGACGTGGAGTGCCGCTTCCATTAGACAAACAGGATGTAAAAATAAATAATTAAATAAATGATATATTCCATCGAGGGATATTAGTTGTGCAACGAAACTCTTAATTGGAATTCACCTCAAAGACATTATTTCAAGAAACGCATCCCACAGCTCTCCAACCAATCAGCGTCCTTTTGTTTTATCAGTGCATGCACGCAAAAAAATGGTGAAATATTCATTAAACACATCCTGCAAATACACAATCCCTCCGTGCATCTGTGGGGTGTTTCTTTAGCCCACATGCAGTCAACTCATTTCAGCGAGTATCAAATAATTCCAGTCTCCCCTCTCAGATATGAATATCCCAGCATGCAACTTTGATTTCTCTCTTCTTCTACTGATGCTCTTTTCTTCCTTATTAACGAGACCTCTCCTGATGCTCCCATTACAGGATTGATTGCAGTTATTTGCAGAAAGCCTCATTCATACTATAATCTTCGGCACAAATCTCACTCACGCTATGCGTCTGCATAAAGGGGCTCAATCGGTTGAGTTCAATCTTGTTGGTTTAATGCAAGTGTGCCCCCGCATCGCTATAAAAATTCACATTAACCAATGCTTGATTCATGACTATTCATTTCCAGTAAGTAGAGCAGTTAAAACAATAAATAAAGAAAAGAGTGAAACAATCGCAGTCGTGTTAATGATGTAACATAATAGTCAATCCCACGATCCTATCTGAATATCTGACATACAAGAGCAGTAAAATTTCTGCAGGATTATGGTCATGAGATCAGAGATTCAGATTCTTGGGCCTTTATGGAAAGATAGATTACATGTAGCCAACAGATAAAAAAAAAATAAAAAAAAAGATTAAACAACAACCAAAAAGATTAAGATTATTAAAGAAAGATTCATAATATTTAGTACGTAAGTAAATAACTAAATTGAATAAATAATGGAATAAGCAAATAAACAAATAAATTAGTGAACAAGCGAATGAACAAATAAATGAACAAACAAACGATTCCCATTCCCTATTGCAAAACAAAAGATTGCTATTAATGTTAATGCAACGCAGAATTATTTTGTGTCTAAATTGTGCTGTACTGCAGGGGTTCTCAAAGTTTTTAGCCTGCGACCCCCAAAATAACAATGTCAGTGACTCACGACTCACAAAATATGCAAACGTTGCACACACAACTATTATTAATAATAATATTGTTAATATTATAAATAATATTATTCACAACTAAGATTAACGACCAAACAAAAAGATTAAGATTATTAAAAAAAAGATTCATATTATTTAAAAGTAAATAAGTACATAAGTAAATAAATAACTAGATAAAATAAATAAATTAAGTAGGTAAATAATAGAATAAATAAGCAAATAAACAAATAAATCAGTCAGTGAGCAAACGAACAAACAAACAAACAAATGAACAAACGATTCCCATTCCAGTCAATGCAGCGCACAGTAATTTTGTGTCTAAATTGTGCTGTACTGCAGGTTGCCAAAGTTATCAACCCGGGACCCCCAAAGTAACAATGTCAGTGACTCGCGACCTCCATTTTTCTCAAAGGTGGTTATAAATAAACAAATGTTGTCTATATAAGCATGAGCATATTGACAACACAAAAATGCAACAGTCTAATAACCATATAAGTTTTTTATAGTCATTTATTTATTTTATTTAATATATTAATGTATTAGAGTGCCGTTAAGTTTGTCAGAAAGTTTAACCTGGTTTAATGAACAAACGAATGAACAAACAAACCAAACACAAAACTATTGAAAGCAATATACAAAAACTATACAAAAATGCAACACTCTAATAACCATATAAGGTTTATAGTCATTTATTAATTTGATTTAATAATAATCTCAAATATTATATTTTTATGTGCCCTAAATACTGTCAGAAAGTTTAACCAGGCCATAAAAAAATCCATCTGCTGCACATGACACTATTGCTGCGTGGTTACTCTAAACACCCCAGGGATCGCAATCCAATGGAAAAATAAATTAAAAGACTAATAATTTTTTATTTGTATGTTGCTGTTTCTCTAATGTAACTATTAACTATCTTCTGTGGGTTAGGAATAAAATAAGGTAATTCTAAGAGTTGAATAAAATTTATTTGCGTTTTGGAAATCAACAAGCAACCCCTCGTCATTGTCCTGCGACCCCCCATAGATTCCTGACCCCCACTTTGGGAGCCACTGCTGTAATCCATATGAATGCAAACTATTGCACCTGCTCTCTTTTTGGCAACATCTTTTTCGGTTTTATGTATGGCTCAACACACTTGACTAGTTCCACTCCACCCAGAGAAATTAGTGAGAAGAAGTTTTCTTTTATCTAGTTTTTTATTCCTTCTTCTCTTTTTTTTTTTGACAATTGTTTTTTTTTTTTAATCAACAAACTCAACAAACTTGACTAATTCCTTTCTGCCAAGACTGCTATGCCTTAAAGCCAATAAGAATATAGCATAATTCCTAAACAACCAATAAAATAATCCAAATGTGCATGCTAAAGTGCTGTGCCTATGAGGCGTCATTGATGCAGACATGTGGGTTTGTCTATTCCTGAATATTGATAAAATAGCTAGGATCACAATATTGCACACAGCTTAGGAGCATACAGGTACACTGTAAAAAGGATTTTTTTTGACTTTACTTAAAAAATGGTATACTCATTGCCTTATAATTATAAAGTAAAATTTTAAGTCAATTGGTGGCATGGTGGCTCATTGGTTAGCACTGTCTCCTCACAGCAAGACGGTCGCTGGTTTGAGCCCTAGCTGGACCAATTCACATTTCTCAGTGCAGTTTGCATGTTCCCCCCATGCTCGTGTGGGTTTCCTCTGGGTGTTCCGATTTCCCCCACAGTCCAAAGCCATGCAATGTGGCTGAAAGGGTTGTGGCTGAAAGGGCATGCGCTGCGTATAACATATTCTGGAATAGTTGGTGGTTCATTCTGCCGTGGTGACCCCAGATAAACAAGGGAGTAAGCTGAAGGAAAATTACTGAAGGAACATGAATGAAGTTAAGTCAATTAGTTTCCTGCTTTTTTAATATATATATAAAATCAAGTTGTTTCTTTTGAGGCAAGGGGTTTACTTTAAAGTAATGTAACAAATCAGTTTTTACAGTGTATAGACTAAATATAACAACAACAATACATCTTCAGGATCTCAAGGTCATATGCCTCATGCACTCGGTCATTCTTTTCCCCCCACTTACAAAGCCCCTTGCTGAGATTCCCACACAGACACAGCAGGAAATATTTAAGCTTCAAAGTAAATTATCTTAAATCCGTCTCACTTTTTTGGGGTAACAAAATACGAAGAAATCATCAAGAAGAAAACACAATTTTTCCGAGTCCCCGACAAAGCTCCTTAAATGCTTAGTGACGCAGATCAATGTGGGAGAATACAAATAATCCAGCAAACAACAGCCGTCCGCTCTTCTCGCAGCATGGGGCGCCAAGGTGGCTTTGTTTACCGAACGTGATGCGAAACGCTGATCGCCGAACCGCTGCCAAACACAACTCGCATGGGACTGCAACCCAATGATGGGATAATTTCTTATCTGGCTGGAGTACAAATACTTATGCAAACAAACATGCAGCAGAGTGCAGGAATGACAGCCGTCCTCGTCTGGACCTCCAGCCACCTCAACAAACAGCAATATGCAGCTGAATGAAATACTAAGGAGACAGCAGTAACTGACGGCACTCATAGAGCTACAGTCAGGTAAAAATCACTGAGTCTTTTGATCTGAGAGTCGTAGCACGTGGGCATTAATCAGTCACTTAAATCGAATAGGCTCCCAGTCATCCACGATGCTTAATAAGACCATTGCCTGGCCTCATTATTAAGCTCCCCGCACACCTCACCCGGCATCCAAAAGAAGTGAGGAGAATATTCGGAGAGGTTCTCATGGAAGAGACGCCGTCAATAAGCAGCAGAGATCGAATGAGGTTTGCACAATTCATCTCAAAGGGAATCACACCGTTTAATGTACTATTGACTCTTTTAAATAGAGCGGACTCAAAACTATCAGCTTGTGTGTGAGCTAATGTATGAATAAAGCTTTTGTTATGACGGAGAACAATGTGTGTTGCGCATGAATGAGGCACAAGCTCCAGTGGAAAAAAAAATACCACTGTAAAACGTTACATTGTAAAAGATAAAAAATAATAAAAAGTACAAAAGAAAAAAAACAGAGACTGTCTGTGCATGTGTGTGTAAGAGAGAGAGGTTTATTCAGTTTTTTGTATATTTTTTTATTTTTTATTTAGTTTTATTTAATTGAACTGAATCGAATTGAATTGACAGAAAGAGAGAGTCAGAGAGAGAAAGGGGAATTTTGACTTTTAACAATCTGTGGATTTACAACCATTTTTTAACACATTAATGAAGTCAAAAGGTCATAAGTGAAAATTAAAACAAGTGAAATTAGTGAAATAATGCACATAAATATATTTGCACATTAAGCCAGTTGACGCACAATCATTCACCAATCAAACTAGAATTTTTCAAAAACCTTATTGATCAATTTCACAGACACATTCATACACTATTTAGATCTAAAAGTCTCCAAATGATCAATTATCTTACTATAGGAATTGGCTGTTTCTCAATATGCTTTCTTCAGTGATCTTGCATCCTCGTGTTCTCATGTAACATCATTATCCTTCACCAAAGTTCAGTTTCAAAACTCAAGACCGCAAGAACGAAGGACGCATGAAAGTTCCCAGATGTGTTCTTGATATCGAGGATGCGTCAATGCAGACTTGAGCACCGAACTCACTCCAGATTCCCAGAAGTCATTGAGGCTAAATAAAGGAGGTGGGAAGTACATGTTATATTTATTATAAAAGTTTGCATATATAACTTATTCGTCTCAAGAGTTTCCCTAATTGAGACGGCGAAAGTAAACATTTACAATGAAAATCTTAATAAGGGCATAAACACATTAAGGGTGTTTATTTGTTGAAAATCACATTAAAATAACTTTTATTTGCATTGTGCAATGTATATTTATAATGTCTTTATGCATAGTATATATATATATATTAAAAAGTGGAAAACAATTAATTACTGTATGAATGCTGTAACGTTTAAATCATTTTCAATTAATAACAAGTAAAGGTCATGTAACCATCAGGAAGAACCAGGAAAGAACGCAGCATCTCACTTTTCAGAAGATGTGTTCTGTGTTCTAGAGGTCTCCCGAGTTTGTTCTTCCAATGTAACTTGGCAAGACCGGTCTCCCCAAGAACACAAGTCAACTCTTTGCATTCTTGGAAATGAGAAACAGCCATATTATTATTTATTTATTTATTTTATTTTTTTTTTTTGAATACAGGATTTTATAAATTCCCTAAACACCAAAATAACATCTGTCACCCAATCAGTTTTCAGAGAGAGAAAGAAAGAGACTGCTTGCTTTGAACAGCTGCTTTAAAGGGCACATCGGTTACCCCTTTTTTCATATTTATTATAAGTCTTATATGTCCCCAGAATGTGTCTGTAAAGTTTCAACTCAAAACACCCATCAGAGAATTTATTACAGCTGTTTAAAGTGTCTGTATTATAGCTAGGAAAAGGTTGTTGCTGTTTTTTTGCATTGGGCCTTTAAGGCTAGTCATTCCCGCCCACCGTTCCCACGTGCCTCTCAGCAACATGCCTCAATCGCCGCCCTCGGCTGCCTCAGGAAGCAGATCTCACCTAACGTTTGTGAGAAATACAACAGTAAGAACTTTACCAATCAGTATTTAATGCATTTTTTGTGGAGTTGCAACAATGAGTTTATGCACACACAGCGCAGACACACACACACATAGCACAGACACGTAGCGCAGACACACACGCACATACATAGCGTAGACACGGAGACACACACATAGCACAGACACGAAAGCGCAGACACACTCACACATACATTGCGTTGACACGCAGACACACACACACTCACAAACACACAGGCTCGTGCACACATAGGGCTCAACCTGTGCAGTGCACATGCCCTTTTTAGTCTTGGATAGAAAGTGCCCTTCCAAAATGATCAAAAGTGCCCCCGCGACGCAACACACCCTCGGTCCCGCCCAGTAGGCGCGCGACAACACCGCTCTTGAGTACGCGCGCGACAACACCGCTCTTGAGTATGCGCGACGCGACACCCCACCCACCCCCCGTTTTTCAAAAAATTTATCCTGCACATGCCCTTTGGACGGTCTCTGCACGGGCCTGCACACACACACATATAGCGCAGACACACACACACACACAGAGACACAGTAAGAGAGACACGCGGCTGTGCTGATGAAGTGAATCTGAAGTGAATCGCTGTACTTCATTATACACGTGCACCTATTTAAAACATGTTAAACTTGTAAAACTCACTCTTGATCACGTCTGCAAACTGTACAGACCTTTTATTCCTGGTTTCTTTGCGCTCGTCCTGTCGTGTCAATATGAGTATATGCATTACTAAGGAGACATGTTAATGCGCGCAGCTGTCAATCAATATTGGTGGGCGGGGGTACCGCACTCCTATGTAAAGTTGCGGTCGATCTAAAAACCGCTCCAATTGGTCCACCGTTTTTATGTTGTTAAATTTGAAAAAAAAAAAAAAAAAAAGGTTGGGTGTGTTTATTTTACCCCATTATGACAGTATATACACTATACTTACATACATGTATGTCCAAACAGCTTGAAAAGTAGATTTTTCACTATAGGTGCCCTTTAAATTAAATTGGAAAAACTATCACTTGTGTAACTGTGAACTTGATCTATTTGAGTCAATGTTCAATTAAATTATAATTTAACATCAATGCACCACAGACACTTTTTTTCTGATTTCTTTTTTCATAATTAAAACATAATTGCTTTAAATTGGTTAATTTATATCTTAATTAGAGATGTTTGTATTAAAATAGCAAAGAGAGTGTCACTGTACTGAAATGTGCACTTTATTTTTTTAAATAATTGATCTTAATAGTCTTCATTAAGCTTAGATTAAAAGAAAGCGAACATGCTTTTGTACTTCAGCACAATAATAACCCTGATAAATGGTTTTCGGTTTATCTTGAGCTAAATCACATGAAATAACACTTATTTTTTGCGCTCTTCTTACTTTAACAGTTAGAAGCAAAGCATGTTGGGAGGCTATATGACATTTAACCTTTAATAAACATAATATTTATTACACATTATATAAAACAATATACATTATAAGTCAAGGCAGCACAGTGGCACAGTGGGTAGCACGATCACCTCACAGCAAGAAGGTCAATGGTTTGAGCCCCAGCAGGGTCATTTGGTACTTCTGTGTGGCGTTTGAATGTTCTTCCCATGTTTGTGTGGTTTTCCTAGATGAGTTTGGTAAGCTAATTTGTTCGTAGTGTATGTGTGTATGGATGATTCCCAGTAATGGGTTGCAGCTGGTAGGGCATTTGCCGTGTAAAACATATGCTGGATAAGTTGATGGTTCATTCCGCTGTGGCGACCCCAGAATATTAAAGGAACTAAGTCGAAAAAAACTGAATAAATAAATTAATCATTACAAAAGACAAACCCAAATACACTCATTTTATTTTATTTTTTAAACTGCCACATTGTGAAACATCTTGTCTTTTCTCTAGCATGAAGTCTTCTCGAGCACCCGTCTGCTGTGTGTGATGTGTCAAGCCATGTGGAAGACAAAGTAGTGACAAATATGTGATTCACATTTGAAACTGCAATGATTAACAGCAATGGATAAAAACATCAAAAACATCAATAAACATATGCTAAAACACCCTCACTATTTCTAGAAGCACCATGGAAGCAGGCCTGTTTGTGTGTCTGTTGAAACATTCCATTTCTAAGATGCTATCGGAGATTTGGGCTTCCTCTAAATCCTTATCGATCCTCAGGATTTGGCATTATTTTATGAAGTAAGATGGAGGATTTACTATCAAATGGTATCCAATTGATTAGATCAGGGTCATTATTATCCACTGACAGCAGTATTATATATATATATATATATATATATATATATATATATATATATATATATATATATATATACACTTCTTTTTATATTTTTAGTCTTCTTACATTAGTCACAAGAGATACATTGTGGGGATTAAAAGTGATGGAGAACATTCAGGAGCTAACAATGCTTTTTATGTGAATTACTTAAAAACAGTATTTTACTATGAAAAATAATACTTTATTATTATTATTATTATTATTATTATTATTATTATTATTATTGTTATTGTTATTATTATTATTATTATTATTATTATTATTATTATTATTATTATTATTATTATTATTACTATTATTATTATATGTCTTATACAAACATCAAATCTAGGCTCATTATGGATACGCATCCCTATATATATTTCTGGAGATTGCAAAATATATCCTAGGAGGTATCACCTTTTGCAGTTTTTGTTTTTACGAAGCCACCAGAGGCTGTTGTGTATGCTTTTTGAGATCTAATTTTTTTTTTTTTTTCTCGTGAGCGCCATTCGAAACTGCTCTTCTCATGTAAATCCACCAGAGTCTGCTGTGGACTGACAGACTGACTGACTGACTGACTTACCGACCATTATCCCCAACTACCCGCTTCCCTAAACCCAACCAGTGTTTTCAAAAGCAATCCAGTAAAAGAAAAGCCACCTGATTTTTACCACATCTTCAGATCTTACCACAATCTCACCCTGTTATTTACTTCTTAATTTACTTTTTGTCTTTTGTTTTTGTTTTGCCTGCTTTCTGGCACCATTCCGGACCCAAACCGTATTGTCGTGGTCAACTCTGCTCTGTGTCTGAAGTCTGCTCAAATACACACCGTCAGCTATTAGCGCAAAAAGAAACAGAAGCCATTGGCAATATCATACCGCCACGTAGCATTCTTTGGCAAAGACAAAATGCATACCTCTGGCTACATAATTTGTGCTCTCCAGAAATCTATACAGGGCCACATGTTCACAAGGAGCCTGTGTTGCAAACATCACTGTCCATACTGACTATTTGTGATGTATAAAATATGTGGAGGTGACACAGTGGCGCAGTAGGTAATGCTGTCACCTCACAACAAGAATCGCTGATTCGAGCCTTGGTTAGGTCAGTTGCCGTTTCTGTGTGGAGTTTGCATGTTCTCCCTGCTGTTGCGTGGGTTTCCTCCGGGTGCTCCGGTTTCCCCCACAGTTTAAAGACATGCAGTACAGGTGAATTGGGTAAGCTAAATTGTCCGTAGTGTATGCGTATGTGTATTTGTGTGTTTCCCAGTGATGGATTGCAGCTGGAAGGGCATCCGGTGCATAAAACAAAAGCTGGATAAATTGGCGGTTCATTCCACTATGGGGACCCCAGATTATGAATGAATGAATGAAAATTTGTAGAAAAATATGTCACTATATTTAAATGTAAATGTTAAATGAACAATACATATTAAATGGTACTCAGACCAATTCATATTATTTTGTTTAAAAACGTCTGTAGTGATTCTAACGTGGTCTTTTGAAATATGTATTTATCAAGTATTGTCAACAACAAAAAAAAGCAGCAGAAAAAAAAACTTTTTAATTGTACAATTTTTACTTAATGGCTGCTTAACTTATTTTTGCAATTACAGTATAACCTTACAATCTACTTGTGTTTACTGCATTATATTTCATGGTGCTCTATTCATATGCAGGAGTGTATTCAATCAGCTAAATATTTAGCAAAATAATAATGACTAAAACTTTTCATTTGAGTTCAGAAAGAGGCCATGTACTATACATTTATTTCCTATAAACCATGCACACCACATCCGAATAACAACATTATATAACACTAAACAAATAATTAGAAGTGCGGTGCAGCTCAATTTTCACTAAAAGCTGCTTTGTCTGTAGAACCTGGAAGAGTGCCTGCTATTTTTACCTCAACAACTTTGTGCCCAATCAGATATTGACAAGTAAGCTCATGTCTAGACCCAACATCTCAAAAGCACAAATGGATGTTTTAGTCAAAGCGGGTGGCACACTTTGAAAGCTGCCTTTACGTCTGGGAGAGTATTTGGGAAGAGGCAGACGGAGGGTGATAATAGTTGAAAATTTCCCTCTGACCCCTATTCACTCTCCCTCTGTGAGTGACACATGTCTTTCAAAGTGATTGGTGCTGCTGACATATCCATATAACAAGGCAAAAGAGGAAAATGAGAGAGAGAGAGAGAGAGAGAGAGAGAGAGAGAGAGAAGTATATATATATATATATAGTGTATAACCATGCACACAAAAAATGTAAAAGGAAAAAAAAGATAAGGGGTAAAGATAAGGGTGAGGCTTCAAAGTGTGTTAGAGGTAGAAAGACAGAAATGACAGATTTACTAGCTTCTATTTTCAACACACGCTTTCTTCCTTGTGAGAACAGATCCACTGAAAGAAATATCCTGCTTCTAATTCAGTTCGGCTACAAGAAAGCTTCTCAAGCACAGGCACACAGAAGTATCAATCACACTCTATCTAGTTTTCATGTTACCATTATCACAGGGAGAAAAAAAAATACTACAGCCACAAACAACAATCCAGAAAAATGTGAGCAGAACATAATAGATCCAGATGCTTAAGGTCAATTCCCAGAAAGACACTGCCAGTGCTTATATATCTTTACACAAACCACACACATACAATCTTCATGATGGTTGACTGGTCACAATGCAATAATTGCAGGTAGATTTTAGTAGCCTGTGTTGAAACTGGTCTTGATTTTTCTGACCAATATTTTGTCTATTACGAATCTATGCAATTATATGAATGTACAGCTTGATCACCACTAATGTAAGTGCATCAATCACCTGCTAAATTGATATCAAATATTTCAATTGCAGAAACCTTTACCAGCAGTATGCTATTCAAAACAACAGTACTGCTATACTGTATAATGTAGTACACTATAAATGATTCGGTCCCACTTTATATTAGTCTCCATCAACCGGAAGCCGACCGCTATTTATTTATTTTTTGGTATTGTGAAGCAGTTCCTAGAGAAACTAAATTTTAAATAAGCAAACAGTGGGCATGGCTTGTTTTTTTCTACCGCGGGCTGAATGGACATAGTAAAGTAGGAATATCATTCACAAAGATCAGGAAATGGGTTTTAGAAGAGTTACTACAACCTAATAGACTCCTCCTGTTCATCATTTCTGTTTGTTGTCAAAACTAACAGCGTTAGCCATATCCATTACCTTAAATCTCATAAATTACCTGAAAAAAAAAAAAAAACAGGAAGTGCATTTTCAGATTTCACTTAAAGATTAGAAGACTAAATTTTTTTTTTTTTTTTTTCTTGACATGACATGCACATATATATTGTTCACTACAAAACTGGCAGTGTGAGCTAATAAAATCATATGGCTAGTTTTGATTTCTTGGTAACTTTACGTGGCATTAACCAGTATATACTTATACAGAAATTAAACATTTGTTACATTGTACTTATTTTGTAAATAAATGCGTTTACATTGTATTTATGATCGATTAAATACCTGCATGTGCTTACTTCTGTAATTAATTCCTGTAATAACATTTATAATTACACTGCCATCCCTTACATCTGATCCCACTTCCTACCCATACCAACAAACCTTTCCTTAACCTTACCCGTATCCCACCTCAAAAGCACCATACATGTTTTGCAATACAATATGAATGCAAGTATTGAATTTTTTTTTTACTTAAGCACCTAGTAGTTAAGGACACTTAATATAAAGTTTGACCATTGTTTTTTTTTTTTTTTAAGCGAGAGTAGTTTTGAATTTTTTAGCATCAAATATTTATACTGTAGAAACGGCAAGGCTAGTGTGTTATTCAGAACAGCACTCCAAATAAGTATTAATTAATATGGCAGAATTCAAATTAGTATTCTACTCCCAATTCTGCATTTTTTCCCTGTTGTCGTTGGTGCAGGGCAACACATTATTACAAACTAAAAAAAAGGTTTTATACCTAATTTACCAAAGATGGTTCATTTGTGACTCACACATCTTGCTAAGATTATCAGGCACAGCCTGGACAACGTTTAATTGGGATTTCAATGGGAATGAGCCACAGTACCAAGCCGAGAGACGATGTCCAGCCTGCATCCACTGCTGTCAGAGCAGACAGGCATGCGATCTGGTGACTGGCACATGCTGTGCCCACACGCTTTCCATGCCGTAAAAACCCAAGACAGTGCTAGGAAACAGCGGCCGGGAGATTAGCATGGCAATTATCTGTAAGGCAATTATCAGCCAGTGAGATGAAGACGACTGCTTTCCAAGGTGTTTCTTTATGTTTTTAATAGCTGTAGAGCAGTTTGATAAATTTCCTCAGCGAGTTTGTGCAATGTTGAGATTCACAGCTGATGGATCTGTTTGAGTTCTGATATAGTGAGAAGTCAATTAATTAGAACGTTTTTGTCTTTTCATTAACCTCTTCTGTCACTTTCAACAAACTACACTAAGATGCCACCGGATTTATAAGAAAGTGTGTAGTTGAGGAACACGTTGCAGAATTCCTGCCAGGATGTCAATAATAACATTCATGCAAGTTAATGTGCAGAGATGCGTAGGGAGAGAACAGCTCTAGTGTTTTCACTCCACGAAGACACATGTCCTTTGACATTTAAAAAGAACTTATTTCGATGTGCATTCTTTTCATATTAATCGAGTGTGACATGTCATGTTACATGTGGTTTACTTATACCCATTTTTCACTTTAAACCACTGCAAAAAACAAAGAAGTGATTGGAGTCATCTAGGTATGATTACTGATGCACAGTACCACCCAGGTAAGAGCAGCACAAAAGGTATCTGAAATGCATTCAGCTCTAAATGAGTCAAAAGCAAATAAATGTGAATGTTTTATCACATGTTGCACATTTTTGGCATCTGTTCTCACACACCTTACACTCTAAACGCCTTTAAGATTTCTCTCGCACTCACGGTTTCTCATAAACATGACACATGACTGCATTGCTAATTCTCACACACTTTTGCACACTCTCTTACCTGATTCGTCGTCTGACTTATTCTCGTTCTCTGAGTCGGTGAGGGTGAGCGCTGAGTTCTCCCTGCTGGAGAGGCCTGAGCTGCGGCGGGACTTGATGCCGTGGCCCCCCCAAAGCTGGATGGCTCGCTCTGGTGAAATGGGGCCCTCCGGGTCAGAGTCTGCATCGGAGCCTCCACTCAGAGAGTAACCTCGCTGCAAGAGCCCAATGTCCGGGCAGTATGCGTTCTGATGTGGGGCCGGCTCACAAATACCCAGCTCGGCTAAAGTAAAATTTCCTAAAGGGGTCAAAATAAAGCACAATCGGTTACTCGCTGATGCATGGTGAAAGACTGTCCTGAGAGAATTCACTGATATCTGATAACTGAGTCTTGTTCTCTCAAGGTTTTTTTTCTACACTCCCATCAGGTGAAGTTTTTTTTCCCTCTCCGCTGTCGCCACTGGCTCGCATGGTTCAGCATTGGTAGAGCTACGCATCGATGAATTGGCTCTTCAGTGTTTGAACTCTCAGTAATGATTAAATCACACTGAACTGAGCTAAACTGAACTAAACTGAACTTAAACACTAAAAACTGAACTACACTGTTCCAGTTACTATGACCATTTATGTGAAGCTGCTTTGACACAATCTACATTGTAAAAGCGCTATACAAATAAAGCTGAATTGAATTGAATTGATATTGATTTTTCAGGGAACTATGCACAGCAACTCTCTACAATTCTAGTAAGTTTAAGTCTCAACTGTGCTATTTAGTTGTACAAAAGATATGAGGGGAAAAAATGTAATCAGAAAAATTTGCCCCCCTTTTTATTTTTCTCAATTTCTGTTTATGAGAGAGATTTTAACACATTTCTAAACATAATAGTTTTAAATAACTAATTTCTAATAACTGATTTATTTTATCTGTGCCATGATTACAGTAAATCATATTTTACTGGATATTTTTCAAGACACTTCTATACAATGACAAAAAGTGACAATTAAAGGTAATAATGCAAGTCACTGTATACCGGTTTGTTCTAAAGACTATTGAAAAAATATAGCTTAAAGGGGCTAAAATTTTGACCTTGGTTTTCAAAAAAATAAATATTAAAAACTGCTTTTATTTCCAAAAGAAAAGCTCCAGAAGCCTCCAGAATAAAAATGTTATCAGACATATTGGGAAAATTCCCTTACTCTGATAAACATCATTAGGAAAAAAAAAATAATAATAAATAAATAAAAAATATATATATATATATATATATATATATATATATATATATATATATATATATATATATATATATATATATATATATATATATATATATATATATATATATATATATATATATATAAATATAATGAGTGTTGCATCATAACTGTTTTTCTTACAGTGTCTGCAATGGTTCATGCAAGGTTTTGTTCTTTCTAAAAACCCTCCTTTCTATGAGCCTGCCATGCTCTGATTGGCCTGGAGAGCAAACCTACTGCAATTGGTCAACCACTACTACAAAACAAATCATTACCATATTTGAATTTTGGTTTCAGGGCTTCCTCAGCAAATATGTACACAAGACCAGTTGCCTTATGCAAAAAAAATATGCTGTAAATGTAAATTTGTCAGAGCATTGGACTTGAATCTGATCAGATTTGTTGTTACAGTATAAAGAAAAAACATATTGTAACTCTATGAATTATAATATTAGATTTTTTGTTTGTTTTAGTTTTGCAGAGTTTATAATAGCGACACCTTAAAAAACAACACACACACAAAAACATTCAAACTAATAAACTAGATCACAGTCAATGCACTTTAAATACCTTCTGTACCATTTAATATCACCATATTATAAGATCAGAGCTGGTGATGTAAAAACTGATAAAAAAAAAAAAAAGAAAAACACTTACAAAGGTTGCACGATTAAATGAAAAAAGATCACGATCTCGATTCGACCCCCACATGATCTTAATCCAGCATCTCTATGCTTCAGCCAATTATATTTTCAAGTTTGGGAGAAGCATAAAGGCGGTCGCACAAGTCTTCACATTGTTTTATATACGTTTCTCATCAACATGGACACCTCCAAATGTTTTAAAAAAAGTGTCACATACTGTATTTAGAAGGTATAATTTACCCAAAAATGTCATTTCTGTCTTAATGTTATGATGTATTCATGGCCACAAAGTCAAACGAGCTGACATACTGTTTGTTTACTTGAGAGGACACAAGGATGCCCGCAAATGACGTCTACTTTAGTGAACAGAACCTGAAAAGGCTGTGAATTCCAGGTAATAATGTTGTAAATAATGTTCAGTTTGTGGTACTGAGTGATGGTTTGGGAGCCGCGCGGGAAGTATAATTTGCATGTATGTTTGTTTTTTTTTTTTGTCAGAGTGAAAGCAGCCATGACATGAGTGCACTCGGCAGTGAAAGTGAAACTAAAAGCTCACATAATTTAAATGATCATATCGCAGTTTAACAACAGTGACAAAATAATGTTTTTTTCTTTCATAGTGCACACAAAGTGTTGTGCATGAAAATAAATGTTTACTGGGTCAGTATATCTACTCAAGTTTTAAATATTTATCTAGTTATGCCTACATAATGCTGAATATAATGCAAAAAGGGAACTGGATAATGACAAATGTCTCATTTTGCCAGTGAATAAACATAGCTAATAATAATGTCAATGACAAATGGCAAGCATATGTCTCAAACATAATAATTTAACTTGTATTAAAAATGATTTCTGTTTACTTAATGTAAAAATACCTTAAGACCTCACGCTTTGTTTTGGTTTAATATAATAACATTTAACTGTTTAAAAGGAATGTCATTTAGCATATCAGTTTTGCTTTGGAATTAAAAAATAACCATGAAGTTATAACGTTCCACTCTGATCTGGTTTTCTTTCTTGACACAAAGCTTTCTGGCAGCATACTTGAGCAATTAAAGTCTACTTAAATCATTATATTTGTGTAATGTTTTATGAAATACGTGCTTGAGAACTATTGAAAAGAAATAATTGTACTTCTATTATGCATTCAGGTCAAAGTAATACTCATTACTCTTACAAATGCAACCTTGAGAAGAATCTCCTCACCCGTCAAGAGCTGTTTGTTTAGATAATGCTACAATCATCACTGAAAACACAACGGGGGTCAACGGTTTAAAATAATTAGATGTTTAATGTTAGTGTTCATGTACAGTATTCTCACCAATGCTGCATTTATTTGATGAAACATATAGCAGAAACAGCAACACCTCAAAACATTGTGTTTTCAAAAGTGTACAATGTTATTTTATTATTTTTATCAATGTCATGGCAAAGCTCATTTTTATTAGTTTATTAGTTATTATTAGCCATTACTCTATTATTCAGTGTCATGTGATTCTTCAAAAATCCTTCTAATAGAATGGAGGCTTATGCAGGTAACCACACTTGCGTAGTCAACTGTTTGCTAAAGATATACAATGAAGCAGCTCAGTGTTTCTTCATTACTAGTTCTAAAGTGACAATTTGGAATTAGTAATGGAGGCTTGGGCTCATCTGTTCAGCTGTCAGCTTGAGATTTGAATTTGTGGTGAAAGGAAGTAGTTCCTCATATTTTTTTTTAAAAAAGTGTACGTTATGTCTTATTTATTTGCAAAATTGTGGCGATGAACTATTCAGTACTGTTTCTAGGCATCGTCGAAGTAGGCTGTTGCTTGGGGTTCCACCAGCCATAGGAGTGCCAATGGGTGTAGCCCTTCCCCGGCCATACCCCACTGAACACAGAATTATTAATCACCCTGGTAAAAGCAACCCCTGCTCATAGCGGGACAGTAAACATAACATTTCAAGAGTGATTTTGAAGGGGACACAAATAATTCAGCAAACATTTTACTTTTAAGTCACTCCTATGATTTGAAATGGGGCACAAACTGCCAGTTTTGGTACAGTATGCAAGGTGGTTTGTGAGTGTAGCCTTCACACTGTAGTGTTTGCGCTGCTGTAGACATTACTATATGTCAAGCTGGTAATGTTATTACTGCTAACATAGCGGATTCACTGAATAATACATAGGCATTATCTCTTGTAGAGAAAAAAATCACTTCATGTAAGTATATAAGAAAGCATTGCTGGAGTTCACAACTATTAGCTTTGTTCTCATTAAGCACAGAGGAGGAGGAGAAGGTTTAAATGCTTGTAAGCATTTTTTTTACATTCAAAATAATTACAAGGATAACACATTATTTACTATGCACAGAATGGGTTTTAGGCAGAACCACACCCTTCTGACTGTTAGTTTGCTATGAGGGAATGATGCTCAAAAGCCCCGCACACTACTCAATATTCTGTTTTAGTTGGAAGTACATAAATGTACATTAATAGCCCCTTTCACACATACAGACCTGTCTGGAAAATTATCGAAAAGGTCTGTATATGTGAACAGGCCCTTTATGAAAATACCTGTAAATTTGTTCCGGCAATTTTCTGGAAAGAGAAGTTGTAACATTACTGGAAATTTGCTGGAATTAACGCATTTACATCAAGAACGTGCTGACGTGAGACGTCTACTTTAGCCAGTCAGACAACTCAGACGCATTCACATCTGCACGGTTAATGAAAATAAAAGCCTTTGAATATTTCTTCCAGACACATTTAACTGCTATATGTTAGTCAGATAAAATGTCTATGTTCCTTCTTAAAGGGCCAGGAAACCCTTTTTTCATGCCTCTAGTTTGGAAAAAGTCAGGAAAGTGGGTGTGTCTAGCTCTGTTTAGGTAGGAGTGTCAAGGGAGGGAAGAGGGGAAGGATTTGAATAAAATTGGGAGTTTCCATTTGGGCAGGCGCTTATTTTCACCCTGGCCAAACAAACAGACAAGAAAGAAAAGAAAGACAGTGACTGTGTTTAATGACAGTGGAATGTTTGATACCGCACGTCCTATAAGAGAAAAAAAACTCGATCACTCGATAGGTCAGACAGCCGCCTGTGTGTAGACTATCCTGTCACAAAATGCGGCGAAAATTAAACACTACGATCGGTAATAGTTTGCTTGCAGTGTTCATGTTTACACTCCATTTAGAGCAGCATTTACAGCAGATATTTCAATCCATAATATTGTAGTGATATTAGCGTACACTAAGTAACTTAGAAATCATTTTAACTTAGGTCTGTCTTTAAGTACTGAAAGAGTACTGCTGACGAAACGAACTAAAAGGAGAAGAGCAGCAAATCCGGATTTCACAATTTCCAGATGCGAAAAGTTCTAGAGTAAAAAATGTTCCGTACAAACGTATTTCTGCTGCATGTCGTGTGCACTGAACCACACGTGAGTCTGGTTGGGCTCTCATAGCTGGAAAATGAAAACAAAACTTTTGTTGCAGCACATTAATAAAGCAACACTGATGACCCGTATCTCCTAACAATTCCTATTTTTTTTCCACTTCTTTTGGCAACACAATGTGCAGTCTCTTTGCCGTCTGAACACTGTTTCAGGTACAAATAGTCTTCGAAGCTAGCATGTATGTTAATAAAGTTGCATCGCATACACAATAGAGTGCGCTGATTGGTTTGAACCAAGTCTTACTCATGAATGAATGCAGCACACTCAGAGACGCAATAAGGTACTCCCATGTTCAGATGTCCAGTCTACACGCTGGAATACACACTAAGATCTCATGGCTGTGACGCAGGTTCAAAAACTCGTTTTAAACCGGAAGTACAAATTTGCTCGAAATAACGCAAAAACAACCTATTTTCACTTTTTAGTGAAATATATGTGTCCTAATAGTGTTTTTAGCAGTGTGGGACACATATACGACTGTCAACAGCTCAAAAAATGTGTTTTGGTGTTTCGTGACCCTTTAGTGTCAACTGTTTTGAAAATTATCGGTAAAAATCTAATGATAAACCGCTGTTTATTTACCTTCAAGCTCTGCTTCAAATGCTTTAAGTCGGAGCTGGTGAGTGCCAGCACATTAGTTGTTCACAATACCTTTCCATCCACAGAATTTGTAATATAGTCAAGTGTGTAAACATTTAGCTGTGGTCCGCGTTTCTGCCTTTGGATGTATCACAAAGCAGCTGCATGGATGCTAAAGCTTTATATGAAAGTTAAAACAGTCAAGAAAAGGTAGACCTCTTCTATGTTTATAAATAAAAAGCACTGCCAGTTAGAGGTCATTTACTGGTGTTTTGGAATGGATGGGTGAATGGTCTTTTCCGGAAAAAAAATTCCAGAACATCCGTACCTGTGTAAACACATTTTTTTTTAATAAATTTAACGGTAAAGTCATTCCGGAAAATTTCCAGATATTTACCGGTATCACTGTATGAAAGGGGCTAATGACTTCTTATTCAAATAGACTTTAACATGTGGTCCTGTTAATTGCATTTTAAATGTGAATTATTTAATACAAAGTTTGACAATCTCAGCTGAATCACATAGACAGGGCAGGGCAATTATTCATTAATTTAGCAACTCCACTTACTGACTTCTTTGTTCATTTTGTCATGACAGTTAGCTTACTCAGCATCGTGGTTGCAAATAACAGAACAATGGCGAGTACATCAAGTATGAAAGTCTCTGCAACTCACAGCTGTATGTTAATAATTGTGATAGTTAGGTTTAGAGTTGTGGTAAGTATAGAAGTCAATAACTGTGATGGTTAGGTTAAAGAATTGGTTAATGGTTGGGGTAGGTGTAGACGTTAATTTATGTGATGGTTTGGATTAAGGGTTCGGGTAGGTGTAGACATTAATATCTGTGATGGTTGGGTTAAGGGTCGGGGTAGATGTATATGTTAATATCTGTGATGGTTGGGTTAAGGGTTGGGGTAGGTGTAAACGTTAATATTTGTGATGTATGGGTTAGGGGTTGGGGTAGATGTATATGTTTTTATCTGTTATGGTTGGGTTAAGGGTTGGGGTAGGTATAGACGTTAATAACCATGATGGTTGGGTTTGGGTTTGGTTAAGGTATCGAAGCCACAGCCATATCACCCTGCATCCCAAGACTGGTTACTCACTGAAGCTAAGCAGTACTGAGCCTGGTAAGTACCTGGATGGAAGACCACATAAGAAAACTAGGTTGCTGTTGAAAGTGGTGTGAGGCCAGCAGGGGGCGCTCAGTCTGCGATCTGTTTGAATCCTAATGCCCCAGTAAACGAGAAGGGGACACCAAACTGTCAGTGGGTGCCATCTTTCGATCGATAAACCGAGTTCCTGACTCACTGTGGTCAGTAAAATACCATGGAACTTCTTGTAAAAGAGTAGGGGTATAACTCCAGTGTCCTGGCCAAATTCCCTCCATCGGCCATCATGATCATGGCCTCCCAATAATCCCCATCCACCGAAATGGCGCTATCACTGTCTCTCTAATCTTTAATCAATTAAACCTTAATAAAATAAGTCCTGGAGGCTTGTTTGATACTTACAGGTAAGTATGCTGAAGCAGGGTTGGAACTAAAATGTGCAGGACTGTGGCCCTCCATGAACTGAGCTTGACACCTCAACTATAAAGCATTTGATTGATGAGAAGATTTGATGAGAAACTGAAGTATGAGGTCATAATAAAATAAAATTGTTGATTCATTTGAGTGACAAACTGCAACATTTGGATGTCTATATCATCTAAATGTACATTTTGTCACTGTTTTAGAACATGCTAGCTTATAGATATTCTTAAGATAAAACATACTGATACTAACATTTAAAAACGTTATTTTCATTTCATGGGACCTTTAACTAATACACAATAAACAAATAGGGGAGTCAGGAGTCTGATGTTTACTGGCCAAATCAGTGAAGGTCAACTGAGGCCGAATGGGCCTATTTTACCCTGCAGCTCTTTACCTGCTGGGAAATTTCCCTCACAGCATCACACCTCCTGTACATTGATGATTGTGACTGCACTCATGCACATACACAGCTAGCCTCAACACACCACACTCTCTGAGAGCTAGACACAACTAATAAATATATATTGCACAGCATCCAAATTAAAGCACATCAAACAGGATCGATAAACACAATGGAGTCCCCAATTAGGGAGAGGCCGAAGAAAAAAAAACAATTAAATGATAAGACATGCACAACCAATTTCTTCTCTCCAGTAATTAAAGGAGTCAATGCATGCCCACCAATCAGTGAAAATGAAGAAACAATTTTATTCATTAACACTCTTTAGGACAGGAATCTACACAGCGGCTGGGATCAATATTGCTAAAAATCAAGACACCTCTACAGAGTTGCTATATGACTATATGGTGGGTGGAGATAAAGCACAAAACACTTTTTTTTTTCTCTCTCTCTCTAAGGTAACATTTAAGGAGACATACACATCTACTAACACTACTAGAAAAGCGGACTACATTTTCTCTAGCTATTAGTGATGCTACACACAAACAAACACACACACACACACACACACACACACACACACCTAGTGCTATTATCGGTCTAGTCAATCTGTACTGTACCTGACATGAAGTAGCTCAGGAATGGGGAGAGATCCTTGTACGCTGTGAGAGCAACGACAACACAAAATGCCACCTTTAATACCCAGCGAACTCACATCCAATACAACATTGATCACATCAAACCATCAGCTTTATGCACTAAATAACTAAGTTCACTTTATGAACTAAATAATTAAACAAAATAAATAAATAAACAAACAAATAAGTATATAAATAAAAAATAAATAATGTAAAATATATTTGTAATATAAAACAAACAAAAAAGTTTTAAATTATGCAACATTTGTGTCTTAAATGTAGCTAGAAATGTGTAATGTCAAAAACTTGTGTTTCTTTCTCAATCATTATTTGGCTTTTTGAGAGATAATTACATGTGTGACATTTACATTTGTAAGTGTAAAGAACAAACAAACAAACAAAAACAAATAAATAATTGATTGAATGAATGAGAATTTGACAGGCGCATCACTGTATCCTCAGTTTTTTTTTCACATCTGCTATTTTCAGTGTGTCAGTCAAAGCGATGACACCCTTGCTCTATTTTTAGATGTAAGGCTCATTGGGCTCAACACAAGATCAATATTCTCCACTTTATCGCTCTAATCTGAATTATTGTTTGTACCTTTAGGTAGGTTTGCAAACTTGTACTTTTCATTGAGTCTTGAATCTTCAACTGTTTGCATTTCTCATGTTTACAGAAGTTCCCTGTGATCTTAACTAGGTGCAGCTGGAAAGTGCAGGCACGTTGCCTCATGTGTGCATCTCTTCATTGGAAATAAAATAACGAACTTGCCTGCAGGTCGCACCACACAGCGCCATGCATTTTAGAACTCTACACATAGGTTTCTATCAGGGTACAAACGAAGGCGCTTCAGCCACGATTCAGGACACTTCATGTTTCTGCTGCGCCACAGAGCAACATCTGAATAGTTTCAATTTAAATAACATCCGAATGTGCGTATCTGAGTGTGCCGTGTCGCGGCTCTAGTTCCATCATTCAAAGTAAAACTATACAAAGACACAAATGATTTTGTACTCTCTGCTTGGTCTGTCTGTCTGCTGATCCTCCCACTCATGTAGCTTCTCTCTGTCTGACTGTCTGTTGCAAACACAGAGCGGGGGAGCTCTTGGCTCTTGGGAAGTCGAAACTAATTTTCATGTGAAGCAACACACCCCTAAAACAGTGAGCTGTCTACACGCCCCTAAAATTACACTTTTGAACATATTATAATAAACAAATCTGAACTGTGTTTTGAACTGAACCTAAACTGGCACAGTAAGAATAACCATAATATTAACATTAAATCATAAAAAAGGGGTAAACTTTTCTTTGTTTTTTTGAAGAATCCCTCTATCCTTTACCAGTGGGAGCTCACGAGACCTACCTGATCTTTGACCCCCTTCTGTGCTATGTGACTAGGCGGAAGCCCTGGGCTCAAGTATCTCTGAGCTCAGGGTTTTCTCCCGGGACAGCATGCCAAACCTGCTGTAGCTAAGCCTGAACTCTTTAAATAAATCAATAAATTATTATTAAGCTAAATTAATCAAAATTATTAATTTAATTTAATTTAATTTAATTTAATTTAATTTAATTTAATTTAATTTAATTTAATTTAATTTAATTTAATTTAATTTAATTTAATTTAATTTAATTTTATTTTATGCCATATCCACCAAGGGGAAAGTTTTAAATTTCACATTGCAAAAATAAAAAAAAGAATAAAAGAAAAGAAAAAAAAAAGAAAGGAATAATTCATGTTAACCATGCTCACACATTCTTCATCCTGATGTTTTAATACATACTGAGTGAAATCAATTACATATTTATCTTATAGGGTAATATTTTTTTATATTTGTTATGAATACAAATATATTGCTAACATTTGAAGAAGCTCTGAAGATGAACTAGACCATGTGGTTGCCCTCTTATACCACATTGTAATTACAGTCAGATTGTAAAATTACTATAGTAAACCAGAATAATGGTCATCTTTTTCTTGAACTAGGGAATCATTCCCAAAATGGGGACCAATTCCAAAAAAGCACAATCAAACCCTGACGAAAATACAAATCCCAAAGGAGGTGCTCTTTCACAGCAAAAGCAAACCTGCCATCCTCAAGACCTTATAATATCATCAAAATGTCTCCTAACATCAATATGTTCTTTTAAAGTTCTTTGAAAACAACAACTTGTGTATTTTAGTATATTTAATTCCCTCTTCCCTAGCATCTTTCATGTAGTACTTTATCAACAACAGAATTTGTCCTTATCCTCATGTAAAATATTTACTCATTTACACACTTTTCATTACCTCTGATAATCTGGACTTTATTCTTTATTCATTATGCCCTGCCTGATCTGGGGTCATGACTCTTTCCGCATTCCCACTTGCTCATCTTTCCTCCACAGTGCTTCATATTCTCTTGACCTTTGGCTTTCTATTTGCTGTGCTCACTCTTTTCCTGACAGAGCTCCGCAACAGTCAATTCTTACATGTCATGCATTTGCTGAGGTTTCTAAACTCCCTTCGGGGACTGCTAAATTCAATGGCCTCTAACACAGTAAAACAGTCTGTTCCATAGTTGTCTAAAACATCACAGTTTTCATATAATAATAATATTGGTTAAAATATTATATTAAATTATATTATATTAGATTATATTAGATTGGATTAGATTGGATTGTATACTATTATATTATATTAGATTAGATTAGATCAGATTGGATTAGATTGGATTGTATACTATTATATTATATCATTGTATTATATTATATTATATTATATTATATTATATTATATTATATTATATTATATTATAT
Organism: Danio rerio; assembly: GCF_052040795.2. NCBI lineage: Eukaryota > Metazoa > Chordata > Actinopteri > Cypriniformes > Danionidae > Danio > Danio rerio. The sequence goes on along the minus strand of NC_141034.1, from coordinate 33,500,545 downwards.
TATATTATATTATATTATTGTATTGTTTTGTATTGTATTGTATTGTATTGTATTGTATTATATTATATTATATTTATTATATTATATTATATTATATTATATTATATTATATTATATTATATTATATTATATTATATTATATTATATTATATTATATTATATTATATAGTTTTACTAACACAATACATTCTTTTAACAGTAGTAGTCAAGTATTTTCCTTGAAATATGTCCTAAACACAATTTAATGTGAAACTAAATGAGCACTAAACAGCTAGCTAGAGTAGAAAAAATTCTATAAAATACCAAAAAAAAAAAAAAGCAGGCATTGAATAGTAAAATTATTTTATTTATTTATTTATTTATTTATTTATTTATTTATTTTATTAATTAATTAATTTATTAATTTATTCTTTATAATTTAATTTCGTTGAGTTGAGTTGAGTTGAGTTGTTGAGTTGAGTTGAGTTGAGTTGAGTTGAGTTCAGTTTTTTGTTTTGTTCTGTTCTGTTCTGTTCTGTTTTTTGTTTTGTTCTGTTTTGTTTTGTTTTGTTTTGTTTTGTTTTGTTTTGTTTTGTTTTGTTTTGTTTTGTTTTGTTTTGTTTTGTTTTGTTTTGTTTTGTTTTGTTTTGTTCCCTGACAGGGAAATCCAACTGGGATCCAAAGCCAACCAACAGAAATCTCTATAAATATAAATGTGCCCACAAAATCTGAGATCAGTACAAAAAATGCTTTACAAATCTATATATGTTGACGTTCATGTTGAACATACTCTACTTTCCACGTCTGCAGTAAAGTAAATGTATTATCATAAGCATAAAAGCTTAGGTTTAAATTATTTTAGCTTTATCTATATATACTGTATTATTTACTTTCTTACTTCAACATAGCACCATATGTGCATTTTAAAGCCACTTTGCTAAATCTGCCAAGTGAATAACTGCAAGTATAAATGCATATAAATAAAGTGAAAGCTTGAAGGCAAGGTAGAAGGAAGATCATTGGGGAGGAAAAAAGTGATATATTATCACAGTTATTAACAGTGTGTGTTTGCCAGTGTGTGTGTGTGTGCGCATGTGTAATTCACATATGTACAGATGAGTATGAAGCCATCTGTGCAGATCTGAGTTCACTTTTATAGACAGCATTTATTTATTTTTTCAAAGAGCTTTCTGCTGATCTGAAGTACTACCTGTCTATCTACTGTATATAACTACTAAGAACTAAATTACCATGTACACACTATAGATATTTCAAGCTGTAAGTGATGTTTGAGACGTAATGAGATTTCGGTAATTTATTATTCTGTTATTATTTACTCACCCTCTACTTATTTCACACTGTAAATAATGTCAGTTCATTTACAGGTTCTGCATTTCCGCAAGTGTTTAGTTTTTTTTTTTTTTTTTCATTTATTTATGATTTCTAATCTGCATTTTGGGTCATTGATCTCTGCTGTGCAGTTTCACAAAGCTAATTTTATTGACATTAGTAGTTTGAAACAGCATGCAGATAATTATATCTGTATAATAACAAAAAAGTACTGGCAGTTTATTACCTGTTCATAATTTACAACAGCAATAACCCAGACAATACATATTACTTCAACATAAAAAGTCAATGAAAAAGAAAAGATCAGTGCAAACAGATTTACAGTGCAAACTTGAATGAGATTCTTTCTTCTGTTTCACACAAAACAAAAATTTTTTGATATGTTTCTATTATTAGGCGAACAACTGATGGTCCAAATTGTTACCATCAACTGTGTGGTTCCCAACATTCTTCAAAATATCTTGTTTTGTGCTTAACACAAGCAGGTTTACAAAAACATATTGAGGATTTATGCAAGCGTTTTGTGTGTGTGTGTGTGTGTGTGTGTGTGTGTGTGTGTGTGTGTGTGTGTGTGTGTCTGTGTCTATGTGTGTGTGTGTGCACGTTTCCTAGCAACAAGAACAAATGCGTAAACATTGTTGTCCGTATCCTTCAAAGTTGTTTAAGTGTTTAGAGATGGTGTGACCAAAGTCCCTGTAAGAATTAGTCTTTGGTGTGACACAGCGAGTACCTATGTGTGCCTTTGATGTACCGCTTGATGCTTCTTACGTCCTTGCCGCAGCACCAGTGGCATCAGTTAGGCACTGAAATGCATATGCTGATTCAGTGATCCTGACTGTAAGAGACTGTTCTCACTCTCTGCTCATATCATAAAAAAAAAAGAGCCACATTGTCCCCCGATAATGTCAACAGACTGGACTGTCTTAGCAACTGGCTGAATGTAAAGGAGGACTAAGCAAAATTTATTCTGCTTTATAATAAATGTTCTCAACTCTTAGCAATACAACTTTTCAATGAGCGCAATTGTTTGTATTCAGTCCCTTATTATTATTTTTAATTTTCCATATTTCCAATGCCTGTATTTTGGCATTTTTGCAGTCCACTTAGAAACCAACATGGAAATAATTTTTTTTCTTTATTGGCATTGTTTGTTTTGAAATTCAAATGGCATTAACATGCCTGTGTTTTAATTTCTATAATAAATATGGCTCTCAAACCAGGATGGTTTATTGTGGGTATGTTGTTTACATGAAGAAATCTGTGTTACAAGTTAAACAAAAATTATAAGAAATAATTATATATATAATTTAAAAAGTTTTTTTAAACAACCAAAATTACAAGTTTTAGTCTTTTAAATGTGATTAATCGCGATTATATGTAAAAAAAGTGTGATTAATCAGTTATTTTTTTATCGATTGACAGCACTAATATATATATATATATATATATATATATATATATATATATATATATATATATATATTACTAATTACTAATATTACTAATATTACTAATATATATATATATATATATATCGTATTTATATGTGAATGTAAAAAAGATCACCATTAGTACCAAAACCATGCCAAAAAACCATAGCCCCAAAACCAAAGTACTGAATTGTTATTTTTTTGTTCTGTTCCACCCCTAATAGCCATAGCTCCTGCATAATGACATTCTGCAAGCTTCAACCAATCTCAATGGCCAGCTCATTTCAGAAGCCAAATTAGTTTAATTCAGAAAAAAAGTTCAAACTAGTTTCTGTGATTGTGTAAACCGTAGGGGATCTGCGTAGGGTCTTTGTAATGTGGCTTTCAGGGGCTCAAATTTGACATCCAGTGCTTGTATCGTCTGGAGGAGTGTTTCAGACTATGCTTTTTGCATTAAAGCCTTTTACAGGTGCCCGAACACACACTGAGGTAAATTACGGGCCTCACACACCCCCGAGGACTGACTCAAATCCCATTTCAGGCCCCAAGAGTGGAAATTGTCCTCTGGTCATTATGCTTCATCAGACCCATGAAAGAAGCATTTGACTTTTTTTCTGAGAGAGGGGGCTGATTGGCCGTTTGAGTAATATAAAAAGACCTCCGCTTCTGCAGGGAAAAGGTTGTGATTTGTGCGTCCAGATCGACGGGCATCGCTGTGGTCTCCCTCTAAAACCCCTCGCACCCCTCGACTGATGATGGCGGGTAATGGAGCAGCTCCAGAGAGCGTCTTTGTGCTGCATGTTTGCTCATGTTCTGTGGGCTGATGGTTATTATTGTTACTGAAGGCATGGGCTGAGGAAATGGGGCTCTGTGGGATCCTGCAAGTGTAAGTGCGCGCTGGCGGAACCTTATTTAAATCTGCCATTTCACAAATTGAAAACTTTACTTCTTTTGAAAGAAACTTTGCTACGGTATGAGTCGTATTTAAATTGTCACGCCTGGCTAAAATACTGTATGTAGGACAATGGCGTGTGGAGAGACCTGAACTTAATTGGAAGCTAGGTTTATTTTTAAATAAACTGGGTGTTAAAATACTAAACAAAGGGGCATTATTTTATTTATTTCATATATATATATATATATATATATATATATATATATATATATATATATATATATATATACAGTAGTCAAAATTATTAGCCACCCTTTGAATTTATTTTTCTTTTTTTTAAATATTTCATTAAATTAAGTTTAATAGAGCAAGGACATTTTGACAGGATTATTTAGAACTAGAATCCTTATTCTGTATTTTTGTTTTGTCTTTCACAAATTAACAGCTACATATCTGAATGTCTGATGGAGTGGGTTTCAAGCAGCAGCCAACAGCAAACTCTTTGGAAAAGATATTCCAGATTCAGAACCTGTTTCAGTCAGTGAGTGAGTGGGCAAAAAAAACAACTCTAGTAAGACTTTTTTGCTACATATGCATTGGTCTCATTTCACACTATGTACTTTTTGTGCTCAAATAAATCAATCATACTATATGTTTCTGTTTATTATTTCACAATTTACAAAAATAGTTGGTAGAAACCTCAGTACATGGGGTCATCAGGCTGCTTCTTCACATAAAATGAGCGGGGAAAAAATCACAAGACATTGTTTCAGAAAAATATTTCCAGAAATGTCATTTTGCAGGATATTGCCATCAAATTCAAAACATATACTCAGGAGATGTGTGGTTTTTGACCTATTATTTTTCTGCATTGATCCAGGACTAATTTCATTTATTTGTTTATGAAAGATTATAGATAGTAAAGCCTAAAGTGTGTTCTTTCCAAAGATGCATGAACTGTGCATGTTGACCAAATTATTCAGCAACTGCTTTAGTTTTCTAGTGTTCACTGTTTTCTATTTTATTACATTAATGTTTTCCTGTATTTGTATATACAAAAACAAATAATAAACACTGTACATTTTTTCTTTCTCATTGCTTTATAATGTATAACTTTTCATATTTTTTAGCATGCAACTTTCTAGATAGCTCATAGTAAAGCTCAAAGTGTTTCCTTTCCAATCATACCTAATTAATGATAATAATTCCTTACATTTATATAGCTTGTTTCTGGACACTTAAAGTGCTTTACACATTTAGCGATCTCCTCATCCACCACCAGTGTGCAGCATCCACCTGGATTAGTGATGACAGCCATATTGCACCAGACCGCACACCACACAACAGCTGATTGGTGAAGAGGAAACATAGTGATGAAGCCAATTATGATTTGGTGTTTGTTGGGAGGCAATGATGGACCAAAGCCAGAGGCCAAATTTGGCCAGGATGCCAGGATTAAACCCTTACTCTTTTTCGAAGGACATCCTGGGATTTTTAATGACCACAGAGAGTTAGCTCTGCTTTTACGTCTCACTGCTCACTAAGCAGTATTGAGTCCCAGTCAATATACTGGGGCATTAGGGCTCACACAGACTGCAGGTTAAGCGCCCCCTTCTGGTCTCACTAATACCACTTCCTGCAGCAACCTAGATTTCCCGTGTGGTCTACCATCAAGGTACTTACCAGGTGCAGCCCTGATTAGCTTCAGTGGGCGACCATTTGAGAGTTGCAGAGAGCTAGCTGCCGGCATAATTTATGCTTATAGCTCACTGGAGTCAAGAACTTAATGCCGAGTTCAGACTGCATGATTTTCAAAGTAGTCGTGTCACAGATGTTTTCACACTGAATGACTATCTGGGCTAGCGTTTCGTTAGAACATGTACATGTTTGCTCACCTGGGTTTAAAGGGAATTAGCCATTTCTCCTCAACGTTGATAATAAACTAATTTCTTTCTGTATGAAACGTCAAACAGACATGGTTGCTCCTGAGTCCTGTCAAACCTCCACTAGTTTTCCCTCCATTTCGTGGGTTCAAATAAACCGAAAAAGAGCGCTTTTAACTTCTCGCCCAGCCTCCCGCTGTCCTGCAGCAGGTATACACACATGCACACACAAGTGAAAGCTGCTCTCTCATTGGCTGTAGGCGATGGCTGATGTTATTTTCAGTCAAAACTCAATTCACACGGCATGATTTGAATCGCCGACAGCTCCAGATATTTAGCATGCCAAATATCTCACAGGCATCGGCGACTCATCGGCGATTCTCTCAGATCGCGTCTTTGATAGTTCATACTGTGTGATTGTCACTCACGTGCGCGAGCAGCGATTTGCCTGTGATTTCAGGCATTTGTCGGCGATTTCTCAAAAATCCTGTCGGCGAGCCAAAATCGGGGCTAAAATCACGCAGTCTGAACTAGGCATAAGAGTTACTAAGCAAAGTTAGGAAGGGGTAAATCCCCAAACATGAGTGCTGGCTAACAGATTAATAAAAAACTTGATTTATATTGTTTTTAATTTACATTTAGGCCAAAAAATTTGCAGCAATTTACAGTATAGAAGTCATACACTAAAATGTTTTTATACTTAGAGATTAAGTGAAATTATGTATACGAATTAAGTAAAAATAATTCTGTAACCAAGTATTTGTTTAATCTAAATCATGTTGCATTTATTTGATGTTTCTTTTTTATATTTTAAACATCCAATAAACTGTCATATTTGCAACCAAGGCTCATTCTGAAAATGTACTGCTATATGCATTTCTGAAGAGTGCCAAACGCATCCCAGGAGATACATTTTTGCGATTTTTGTTTTCGCTTTTTGAGATCTCAAATTTGTCTCGCGAGTGCCATTCACACCTGCTCTTCTCACATAAATCCACTAGAGGCTGCTGTCGACTCACTGACTGGCTGATTGAATGACTGACTGATTGATCAACTGACACACCCTCCTTTCTTAAACCCAACCAATAGTGTTTTCAGAAGCACCGATTGACCCATTCAGCCACATGCCTAAAACCAACCAACAGTTTTAAAATTAAATCCAGAAAAAGTAAAGCCCTCGCCTGATTTTTGCCATATTTTCAGATTTTACCATATTCTCACCTAGTTATTTACTTGTTTATTGTATTTTTTAGCTTCTGTTTTTATCTTACCAACTTTCTAGAACTGTTCTTCACCAGACTTTTCATTGTGGTCAACTCCTCTCGGCGTCTCAAGTCCACCAATATACATGGAAAGCTACTGGGAAAACTGATAACAAAAGGAAAGCATATGGATATAAGCAGTCAGCTGGTAAGCATACAATGGAATGGCATCATACCGCCCTGTAGTGTTTGTTTTAAAGACATACATACCTCTGGCTACATAATTCGTAATCTCCAGAAATGTATATAGGGCTACATTTTCAGAATGAGCCTATGCTGCATATTTAATAACAATTCTATCAAAAAAATGAACTGACCCTACTCTCTCCTACACTTTGACCACACTTTGATCACAAATATTAGAAAGCAAGGTCAGCCCAAGAGCTTGAATATATACATCTAAGATTTCCTTTTTGTTTTTCTTTTCTTTCTTACAATGTGAAAACATAACTGACAGCAACAGAAAGGATGAGCCGTGAGAAGAGCAGGGAAGAATCTACAGAACTAATACAGAGAATATGAGGCTGGAAAAGCAAACTGATATGAGGAAAAGAAGGGGTGTAGAGAAAGGACATAAATCAAGGTCAGCCCGCTGGCTTCTAGGCAAGGTGTAGGCTATGAGGTGGATGCTGGTATTGTGGAGCCATTAATGAAATGACACAGCTGGCTCTGCATCCCTCTAGATATACCTAAACCCAGTCTCTCTCTCCCTCTCTGTCTCACACACACAGAATCATGACACCTTCAGTCAGTCATTCATATCAGCTCCTATTCAACGCTCACTGTATTGTGCTCTTCAAAAACTCGTTAATGTAGTGCTCTATAATTATATTGCTATGGAGACGCAGTTGGGTTCTCCATCCTGACTACTACACCTACATTTGATAGAGATACAGATTTTCCACAGCTGATTGACTGACGACACACTGCTCTCCATGGGATACCAGCTCCTGATATACACGGTAGTACGGCACAAGTAATGAATTATGTTAATCGCTGAATGAACAACTGAAGATTTTATTTTATTTAGTACGGTTAACACTTTACAATAAGGGTTATATTAGTTGATGTTAGTAAATGTATTGACTGACATGAACAAACAATAAAAAATATGAACATGTTTTTACAGTATTTATTCATCTTTGTTAACGTTGCTTAAAAGAAATAAAGTTAGTTCATGTTAACTCACTCTTAATCAACTAATAATAAGAAGCATGAATTCGCATTTATTTACGCATAAGTAAATATTAAACTATGGTTAATAATGTTGTACAAGCGTTTTTCATTATTAGTCATACATTATCCAGCATTACCTACCAAATTTTTATTTAAGTGTTGTCATGTCATTTAGTGAAAAAACAATTTATTCAACAAACAAATTAATGAATGAATAAATAAACGAATAAACAAATAAATAAATAAATAAATAAACAAACAAATAAATAAACAAATAAATAACTATAGCCAAAATAATAATTTATGGTCAATTCAATTCAACTGTCTACTTTCTCTGACTTATCTCCTTGTATCTTATATATTAATAGTAACACTTTAGTTAATCACAATTCATGCTATTAACTACTGGCTTACTACTTGCATATTATTAAGTTATTAACTGTTGATTAGTATTTATAAAGTATGATCTCATTTTGCATCCCTAATCCTATACCCAAAACCTAAACTCAATTTCCACCTTACTAACTATTAATAAACAACTAATAAGTAGTTTATTAAGCTATAGTGTTATTAAACGGTTTGTTTATACCACGAATTGTGACCTAAACTGAAGTGTTACCATATATATTTCCAATTACTGGCTTATTACCTGCTTACTCATAAGATATTGGCTGTTTATTAGTACTTACAGTATAAACTGTGATACAATTCTACACTTCTGATCCTACCCAAAACACTGCAAAAAAAAAAAAAATGTTGCTGCCTTATTTTAGTTGAATCAAGTGAAGCTTTCTAGTCTGCTCAACTTACAGTGCAACAATCAGACTGACTAAAAATATTAAGTGTAACTTTGTATAACCTTAAAAAATGCAGTTTAAGCCTGATTAACTTATTCAATTAAGTTAAAGTAACATAAAAACATATGCTGTGATGGCTTTGTCATATGGCTTATTGCAGTGTACCTAAACACAACTATTACCTTACTAACTATTAATAAACAGCTAATTCATAGTTTATTAAGCTAGTTGTGCTATTAGATGCTTTGTTAGTACCATGAATTGTGACCTAACCTAAAGTGTTACCATATCTATTTCCAACTACTGACTTATCACCTGCTTATTCATACGATATTGGCTGTTTATTAGTACAGTATAAACTGTGATACAATTCTACACCCCTAATCCTACTCAAAACACTGCAAAACGTTTTGCTGCCTTATATTTCTTTAGTTGAATCATGTGAATTTTTCAGTCAGCTCAACTTACGTCCGTCAAACTGACTAAACATATTAAGTGAAACTTTGTAAAACTTAAAAATGCAATTGAAGGCTGACTTATTCAATTAAGTTAAAGTAACATAAAAACATATGCAGTCAAGACTTTTTGTCATATATATATATATATATATATATATATATATATATATATATATATATATATATATATATATATATATATATTTTTTTTTTTTTTTTTTTTAAGTGAACCTAAACCCAACTACTACCTTACTAGTAGTTTATTGAGCTAAAAATAAATAAGTAAATAAAAAACGTAGTTACAGTTTTTATTAATAAAATTTCAGACGTCTTTGGAGCGTCTATGTTTACACCTAAATTACAATAACCATAAAACGCACAATATTTATTTACTTTTTAAATGTAACTTTCAAGATGTTTAACTTTAACCTATATACATTTTTATTGAAAAAAAATGTATAATAAAAACATCAACTACATTTGAAAGTATGTCACTTTCACAAACTTTTCTCAGCTATACTTCTAAAAAAAATGTTCAGTTTTAAAATGTCAAAACATGCCAAGACCACCCATTTCCTACAAACTGCTGTGCAATATTTTAACACCTCGCTATATAAAAAACCCTGTCTCTGAGCAGAAACTGTGGCTTCATCTCAGCTGAACATGTGAGGATCTCATCTGATTCAGATCCTCCTACCTGTCCCTGCGTGGGGCCAACTGGCACTGTGGGTGGCATTGCTATCAGCGCTGGTCTCCGAAGGGCAGGGTGTTAATTGAGAGGGTTTACGCTCAGCAGTGGGTGTCCAGTGATTTTTCGCAGCATACTTTGTTCCCCTGATGCATAGCACATCATTAGGGCCCCCATTAATGTTGGGACTTAGAGTTAACAGCTAAGCAAGAAACAGGGTCCTCAGTGTCAAACGCCCTGCCCCATGTGAACCACCTGTGCCGCACGGCCACTCAACACCTTTTAATTGGGTGGCAGAAATAGATCTGACCCTATAGGGAGCCATTTTGGCTCTCATAAAACACCTGACGTCGGCCTTTGGTATTGTCATCACAAAAAAGCATCACCGCTGACATGTTTGAAGACCTGAAGGGAAAATATCCGAAGCCTTGGGGAGTGAAAAGATGGTGAGGATGAAGCCTGAGTTAGGATCCCACAGGTTAATCTAGCTAATGTGCTTCTGGTAAGCCTTTATGCTTGCATAAAATGCTAGATTTAATTTACTAATAATAATTTAAAAAAAGAATCTCAGATTTTATTATTATTATTATTATTATTATTATTATTATTATTATTATTATTATTATTATTATTATTATTATCCTAATCACCGTCATCTTCATCATCATCATCATCAATAATAGTAAGCAAGTTATGCTAACTTCACTAAAACATCCATGTGCATTCAGCACTTCATTACACTTATATAATAGCCTGGGATAGATTTATTAATCAAATGAGAGAGCTCCAAAGCATATCTCAAATTTATGAGAGCTTCGCTATTTCCCATTGCACTGCACGCTTACTACTCATTACGTAAAGTTTCATTTTAGCCTCTGTAAAAAAAAAAAAAAAATTAAAATGACAATAAAAAAAAAAAAAGAAATATATCTAAATGTTTTACGAAGAGTCCCAAGGCGCAGACCGAGATGCTTTATAAGACTGGATTTGACAAAGTATTAAATACTCTGCGCTCAGCAGTGTAGTACCGTAATTGAACCCAAGGGCAAAAGCGCCCCAAATTGCAGCCACTTAGCCACGCTACACTGTACCAAACATTTAATAATTAAGAGAATCATTCCTGCGGAGGGATAAAACAACAGCCATCTGCAATTAGGCAGAGCTTTTCATGCAGGCGTCAGAAGATGTGACACGGCTGTCCAAACTCTCGCTTTAATGGGCATATCAGGAGGGTTGATAAGTGCCAGCTGACCCACAGATAGCCTTCAGGGCTCAGATTGATCACCAAGTCTTGTCTTTTTGGATATTGGGCTTTGGTGCAGTGGTGAGCTCTTCTTTTAGATGTTTACAGAGATGTCCTGGGGTAATATTTACCCTAAGTAGACCCTCAAAGTAATTAAGATATTTATAGATTTTAAAAAGTGTTTTAAAAAATTGTTACATTTTAAATAAATTAATTTTATACATGTTAGAAAATATGTTGAAACAAAGTGTTTAGGATTTAACATAGAACTTTAATAATAATAATGATGAAAATAATAATAATAATAATAATAATAATAAATAAATAAATAAATAAATAAATAAATAAATAAATAAATAAATAAATAAATAAATACATAAATACCTAAATAAATAAAAAATAACGACTATGTGTTTACTCATTACTTATATTGTGTAACAGTATAAATAATGCTAGGTTTTATGAATTATTTATTATTATAAAGTGATAATTTATACATATGCAAAACTATTGTGTTTATTTTATGCCATAATCCCCATTTGAAAACTTGCAATTAGGAGTTTGCAACAAAATGTGTCACGTTCAAAATAAAACTTAACACCTGAGCTTTTCTCTCTGACTGTTGTACCGGTTCAATAGCTTGAGCTGAAGATCATTTGAAACCCTCCTGTAGTCCAAATTCATAAACTCATTGAAGTGTATGATAAATATTTGACACATTATTTTTGTACCTGACTGTGTGATACATATTGAGTGATAGGCAAGGAAAACACGCTTTTGTGAAAAGCTCGAGCAGCAGGAGATTACACCCAAACAGGCGTAAAAATTCTGAGCTGATTAATCTCCTTTCTTTCTTTCTTTCTTTCTTTCTTTCTTTCTTTCTTTCTTTCTTTCTTTCTTTCTTTCTTTCTTTCTTTCTTTTTTTCTTTCTTTCTTTCTTTCTTTCTTTCTTTCTTTCTTTCTTCCTTCCTTCCTTCCTTTCTTCCTCTGCTTTCCGCTGGTCTTTTTACAGCATACCAGAAGCCTTACAATTATTGTATTATTAGCATGATGCTCAATCACTCTTAAAATTTAATATGATACTTTCTTCCAAAAAGTCCTTCATCTTTTATTCTAGTATCTCTATGGAACAAAATCAATGCCTAAAGTCTTGAATTAAAAAGCTTGTTGAATATCACAAACTGAAAAAAATAATACACCGTATTAACAAGTTCTTGCATTTTAATGACTTGAATTCCAGGGTTTGTATTTTTAGGTCCTGAAAATTAACATATCTGTATATTTAAGCTTTGAATATTTCAACGAAAAATATTTCAAACACGTTTTCATACTTAAAAATTCAATAATTCATATTCAATTTTCAGATTTCACTTACAAAATATTCAATACCCTTTAAAAATACGATGTATAATATTCAAAAGGTAATTTTCAGTTCATTTTATTTCAGTTCAAATATTCGCTTCCATAAATTCAGTGGATCAAATTCGACTGTTAAAATTCAACAGTACATCCGGGAACTGCAGGAAAAGCAATAGATTGCAGATTGAAGATCGCCAGCTGCTCTAGCTTTCACCAGCAGGTGGAGATGGAATAATGTAAGATTTTTAACCCAGTAAACAGGCGAGAAAAAGGCTATTAAAGGCACAAAAGTAGCATTTAATATTGATATCAATGTTTTGGACATTATAAATGATAAAAAGTATGAGTAAAATGAGTAAATGAGGTTTTAGTCATCTATATTTGCCCTTATGTAACGGAAGCCAGCTGGTGATCGCGTAAATCTCAGTTCTCGGATCCAGTGACAGACGTTGTTCTGCAATCTTATCGGAGCTTGTCTCCCATGCCGGCTCGCTCCCTCCTCGGACCGGTGCAGTTACTTGCACACAAACCGTCTTTTGATGAATATGATGTTACACATTGTCTATCTTTATTGACTCTTTCTTCCATAGACGCGAAGTATTATATTGACAGCTAAAGAATATAAACGTAAGAGAAACAGGAAAGGAAATATTATAATAATACAAAATAGATAAACATTAACAGGGCTAAGAACAATTACGAACAAAGATATTCAAAAGCAGAGATATTTTATGAGAATGTCACACAAAACAGTTTACTTGGAACTGTTAAACAGTGTTCAGGTATGATTTAAGGTTGGTTATGGATGGGGTGTCTAATTTAAAATAATCTAACATAACGTGTGAATGCATTAAAGGAGCGTCTTCAGTTATTATTTAAACGCAGCTATGTCAGGATTGGGATAGGTTATATAATTTCATTATTTAAATTATGATTGTTAATATTAATATTTTATGACATGTATTTGGGCTATTGCGCTTAAATAAGTCATGATTCTAAATTAATATTTCTATTTATCCTTTTTATCACTCTGCCTGTCTTTCTCTTCTTTTTTCTAATTATTGGGGTTCTGCCACGGTTAAACGTTTGCAAAATGTCTTAGTTTGTCCAGAATATTGTTTTATTGTTATGTAGCCTATAGGCGAGAAAAATGTAACGCAAGTGGCAATGTCGTAGCCAATTATAAGTAATAAAATGAGTCGCCTGTGGATTGATAATAGGTAGTTATAACTGACTTTAATTTGTTTTCAGTATTAAATGAGAAAACCATTATTTATAACTTTTCAGCGACCGTTTGTATTTTATGATTAGCAATGTTGATCTTTTTTGCAGTTATTAAACATATAAACTTAATTAAACTGGTTTAAATTTAATATAGTTGTCACTTCAGCTAGTTTCATAAGATTAATGTTTAGAATGTGTGGTTTGACATGCGTGGTTGAGTGGTTTCTGCAAATCATGGGATTATTACTGAGCTGTAATCGCCATCTACTGGAGAGAATGTATTTGCTCATTTATTCTATTAACTCTTTTCTGCAAGTCTGCTTTATGATTTCACAAAGTCAAACCATTATTTTTTTTATTTAATATTTTGAGATGATCATATTTAAATAAACAACTGCTAGGGTAACTAATAGTTTCTTTTTTCTTGTTTTAAAAAAAATCAGTAGCCTATAAAATCATAATTTTTGTTTGACAAAGTTATTGGTTTAGGATTCTGGATGCATTTTTGCTAAATGAATGTTGGATACTCTCTCACTAGTTAAATCAATTATATTATCAGAAATGACAGATAGGCTATAAGAAATCCATTAATATTCATCACTCTTTTTACAATTGTACAAGCAATTTCGCGCCGACGTCAGCTCCACTTTCGGAAATGGTAAACAGCGAGGTGTTATTCATATAATCCCAAGCATGACATGTCATGATAATAATCGAAACACTCTTGTAGGCTATTCTTATGCTTGGCCAAATGTCATGACTTTCACTTTTATTTTACATTATTATGCACAAGCCCAGATATCATCTGAAACTTCGGAAGAATTCCTATTATATATTGGCAGCCATCCAGCATCTCTTAACCAGTTTGATATGCGGCGCTGGCTCTGACCGGCCACCGGAGCTCGCGGCCACTCGTTCGTCTTTGTCGTGTGCAAGCCACACCACACATGCATAAAAACGTCAATCATTTCATTCATTCATCAATTCATTCATTTTCCTTCTGCTTCGTCTCTATTTTAGTGGAAAAGCAATATTCTGGACAAACTAAAGACATTTTGCAAACGTAACCGTGGCAGAACCACAAAAAATAGAAAAAAATAAGAGAAAGACGATATCAAAGTGATAGCTACAAAGGATAAATAGAAATATTAATTTAGAATCACGGATGACTTATTTAAGCGCAATAGCCCAAATACATGTCATAAAATATTAATATTAACAATCATAATTTAAATAATGAAATTATATAACCTATCCCAATCCTGACATAGCTGCGTTTAAATAATAACTGAAGACGCTCCTTTAATGCATTCACACGTTATGTTAGATTATTTTAAATTAGACGCCCCATCCATAACCAACCTTAAATCATACCTGAACACTGTTTAACAGTTCCAAGTAAACTGTTTTGTGTGACATTCTCATAAAATATCTCTGCTTTTGAATATCTTTGTTCGTAATTGTTCTTAGCCCTGTCAATGTTTATCTATTTTGTATTATTATTATTATAATATTTCCTTTCCTGTTTCTCTTACTTTTATATTCTTTAGCTGTCAATATAATACTTCGCGTCTATGGAAGAAAGAGTCAATAAAGATAGACAATGTGTAACATCATATTCATCAAAAGACGGTTTGTGTGCAAGTAACTGCACCGGTCCGAGCAGGGAGGGAGCCGGCATAAGCTCCGATAAGATTGCAGAACAACGTCTGTCACTGGATCCGAGAACTGAGATTTACGCGATCACCAGCTGGCTTCCGTTACATAAGGGCAAATATAGATGACTAAAACCTCATTTACTCATTTTACTCATACTTTTTATCATTTATAATGTCCAAAACATTGATATCGATATTAAATGCTACTTTTGTGCCTTTAATAGCCTTTTTCTCGCCTGTTTACTGGGTTAAAAATCTTACATTATTCCATCTCCACCTGCTGGTGAAAGCTAGAGCAGCTGGCGATCTTCAATCTGCAATCTATTGCTTTTCCTGCAGTTCCCGGATGTAATGTTGAATTTTAACAGTCGAATTTGATCCACTGAATTTTTGGAAGCGAATATTTGAACTGAAATAAAATGAACTGAAAATTACCTTTTGAATATTATACATCGTATTTTTAAAGGGTATTGAATATTTTGTAAGTGAAATCTGAAAATTGAATATGAATTATTGAATTTTTAAGTATGAAAACGTGTTTGAAATATTTTTCGTTGAAATATTCAAAGCTTAAATATACAGATATGTTAAATTTCAGGACCTAAAAATACAAACCCTGGAATTCAAGTCATTAAAATGCAAGAACTTGTTAATACGGTGTATTATTTTTTTCAGTTTGTGATATTCAACAAGCTTTTTAATTCAAGACTTTAGGCATTGATTTTGTTCCATATATCTCTCAATGCAACATTAATATCACAGCCAATTTTGTCTAATTATCTTTTCTAGATTTCCCTGAGGGCTAAATTGGTACATTTCATATACAGGTACACGCATACAAAACATGACATCTACTGCTAAGTCAGTAGAAGTAAATAAATGTGTAGATGCCTGCACCACCACAGAAAATCA
The DNA here is from genome assembly GCF_052040795.2 of Danio rerio. Taxonomy (NCBI): domain Eukaryota; kingdom Metazoa; phylum Chordata; class Actinopteri; order Cypriniformes; family Danionidae; genus Danio; species Danio rerio. Next base: position 33,484,231 of record NC_141034.1, on the reverse strand, counting down.
ATAGATCATGAGATTCCTGAAGACACTGTCTATGTTACGACTATTAGCTGGAGTGCCCACCCGACTCACTAGAGACCACTTCAGTTATCTCAACCAGCCATTCTCCCGGACTACACTTCCCATTATGCTTATGCTTATTATGCCCACTCAGACTACCTGTTACAGCTGATATCAATCTGGACACTGACACCCTCCCATTCATGCTTAATCATTCCTCAGTCTTGTATCTCTGTAGAGTGCATTTCCAATTGTTTTCCCAGTTCCTGTGTTTCTGAGTTTCTTTTTTTGTTTGTTTGTTTTTTTAGGACAGTCCTTCTGGATTTTCGCCGTCTACCCTGACTATCACCTAACTTTGTGGATTACTTGTTTGGATTATCTTTTATGTGTTTTCTCCTGTTGACCCTTGCCTGCGTGACCCTGCCTTTGTTTAATCAAGCTGCACTTGGAGCTCTACTCTATCGTCACACTTATCATTACAGTCAGAGCAATTCATAAACATACACTCAAGCCTGAAATTATTCACCCAGGGGTGTACACATCTAGTCAGGTCACTGACCTTTTATGTTTTAGATAGACATATGAGAACTGTATTGATAGTACATTGTTTTTGTTTTATTGCAAAAGCCAACCCATCAGAACAGAGTAACATGCTAGTCCATAGCTTAAATCAATTTTACTCCACAACAGCTGCATAAATGTATCCAATAACTGTTCAAAAACTTCCCGGTGGAGTCCAGAGGTTGTAACCTCTTTCTTTCTATCTTTGTTCAGCTCTGGTTTGCTTTAATCCACTATGGTAATTTGTTGGGTGCATGAGATTCACTTGTTTTGTTGTTTCTGGAGTGGCAGAATAGTGTAAAGATCCCACCCTCTTCTGGAAAGCCGCAGCTCATTTGCATTTAAAGAGATTCCTCTGTTTTGGTTTTTTTTTTTTTTTTTTTTTTTAACCACAATTTACATGTTGTGTGCATCTTACATGGATGATTGGTTTGACAAATCATGGTGGGCGTGGTCCCATTAAAAACAATGAGCTGAGATTGAGAAACTAGACATAGTGTTGGTTTCATACTGATTACTTTATCAAAGAATATTTGTTTTCAACATGCACTCACTTTGTTTAAAAGTAGACACTTCAAGCTTTCTATAGATACAGTTGAAGTCAGAATTATTAGCCTCCTTGTTTATTTTTTCCTCAATCTCTGTTTAACAGAGAGAAGTTTTTTTTAACACATTTCTAAACATAATAGTTTTAATAACTCATTTCTAATAACTGATTTATTTTCTCTTTGCTATGATGACAGTAAATTATATTTGACTAGATATTTTTCAAGACACTTCTATACAGCTTAAAGTGACATTTAAAGGCTAAACTAGGATAATTAGGTTTACTAAGCAGGTTACGGTTATTAGGCAAGTTATTGTATAACGATGGTTTGTTCTGTCGAAAAACAAAATAACTTAAAGGGGCTAATAATTTTGCTCCTAAAGTGTTTTTTTTTTTTAAACTGCTTTTATTCTAGCCAAAATAAAACAAATAAACCTTTATCCAGAAGATAAAATATTATCAGACATACTATAAAAAATATTTGCTCTGTCCAACATAATTTTGTAAATAAAAAACAAACAAAAAACAAAGGGGGGCTAATAAAGAGTTTCAGTGCATTTTAGTGACGTGTTTCAAAAACAGTTCGCAGAGAGACAAAATAAATAATGCACACACTTGTACATATTTTGCAAAACCACACACTTTTGTTGTTATTGTGAATGTTCACACAAAAAGTAGACACCTAACAAATTGAATTGATGTATTGCTCTTATCTGTACAATCAAAACAGAAAGTGTAATTCAAGTTATTTTCCACATTATCAGGAGAAGATGCCTCAAACCACGAATATGTGGTTATCGATGCCTGAAGGTTAATAAAGCTGCACTTAGAACTCTAGTCAGTTGTCGCACTCATCATTGCAGTCAGAATAATTCATAAACATAGTTTTTTTTATTGCAAAAGCCAACACATCCGATCAGAGTAACATGCTAGCCGATAGCTTAAATCAATTTTACTCCACAACAACTGCATAAATTATTCCAATAACTGTTCAGACACTTCCCGGTGGAGTCCAGAGGTTGTAACCTCTTTCTCTATATCATTGTTCAGCTCTTGTTTGCTTCAATCCACTAGAGGTCATGTTTGATATGTTGGGTGCATGAGATTCACTTGTTTTGTTGTTTGTAGAGTGACAAAATAGTGAAAAGGCCACACCCTCATCTGGAAAGCCGCTGCTTATTTGCATTTAAAGAGAAATGCACAAAAACAATGTGTTTTCATACACTTACACACAAATAAAGGCAGGCTTGACATGCTTTAATAAACGATCAGTATTGTACTTTAAGCTAAGATTTCACAGATACATACCGGGGACACCAGAGGTTTATTTTACATCCTATAATAGGGGCATAATGTGTCCCCTTTTAATAAGAAATAATGCAGCACTACAATTTGGATAAGCAAAATACACTTATTAATCGCGGGACTTAAGGCCTGTGCACACTGAGACATTTTTTGCTCACGTTTTCCATCGACTCGTGACTAAATAAAGGGCGTCAATGTGATTGTGCACACCAACGCTCACAACGGCAGGCGTCATTAAAAAAAAAAAAAAAGTCTTATGCTTATTTTTTTTGTTTTGACGCACCGCGTCAAAGCCTTCTCTACCAATCAGATCGGCACTTTTATTTACATGCACAGAGCTGCTGAAGTTACACTAAACAGCACTTGTCGCTCAAGCGCAAAACTGTCAATGCGAGCGCACATTGAAGAAGATGCCCTGAGGCGATATGAACGTTTAGCTGCTTATTGCTCTTTAGAACACTAATAATTTCTTCATCGCTAGAGCTGGAGCTGCTGCTTGAGCCATCCATACTTGTTCGAGTCGCCAGTAACTTTAAAAACAATTGTGTGAACTTCCTCTCCTCTTCTTCTTCTGTGTTATAAGCAGGTGTCAGAAGCTTAAAGCTGTGTAGCGCCATCTAATGTCAACCAGTGATTTTGCATACTCTTCTGCTTGATGCCAGTGAAAATCGATTGGGTTTTAATACGGAAAAATGTCTCTTAAAACCCTGACGATAAACGCAAACAAAAAGCTTCACGGTGTGTAGGAGCCATCACATTCTAAAAATAGCCAGCAATAAGTGAAATCCGCAAGGTATCTTTATTTTTTATACAATTATTATAGTTGTTTTTACAGTATGTTTTAAAGCTGTAAAACCCCTCACTACACTATTTTCTCTGATAAGCATTAACATTTTCACACCTTTCTCTCTTGTTTAAACACTCTTGTAACTTCTACCTTCCTTTACCATGTCCAGAAGTCCAAAGTTTTGTGCAATGGTTAGCATCTTCCTCTGTTTTTTGGGTGCTAGGGTTTTGTCGATATTATGGGGTTAGTTGGGGAGAAAACTTGCAAACGTACGTTACAGCACTTCAGAGTCACATTGCCAGCGATTGAAGATTTGTGTAAATTTGGCATGCTAAACACACTCCTTACTCTACAGGAGACACGGCACAGATTTGATTGATTGACAGTGATCTACAGCCAATCAGGGCACAACACGCTGTTAAAAAAGCATCAAATTGCACTTAAAAAAATCACTTGCAATACTGTGAGACCACGAAAGGTGAACCGCATTATGGCAAGAGACCACTGTAATACATGAAATGCCACAAACACGTCCTAAAATTTTCTCTTTGTTTTCATTTAAAATAATAATAATAAAGCACATCAATAATAATTAACAAAACAAACAAACCAGTAAAAATTAGTTTTAACATGCAGAAATGCTGCTATCCGACAAAGCAGTGTTGTGCAATGTGGTTAAAGTTTTGTTTTATTTCCCCAAGAATCACACTGCTTGAGCTTGTTGATGTCTGATGTGTCTGGGGTTAATTAAATACCCGAGGCGTAAAAAAAAATCTTTGCCTTGAAATGAACCGCTTTGCTTGTATGACTTGACAAGCGGTTACAGACAGAAGAGCGTCTGGAAGCTTCAGGGACACTTGAAACCAATTCCCAAGCCATCAATGAGCAAACGAGAAAACTCTCAGCTGTCTCAAGGCTGATGTGAAAAGAGTTGCAGGGTGTTTTGGAGAGTGGACGAGGCTACAGGCCAACGAGAAACACAATGTGACGAGGACAGAGATGGAGAGACTGCATTTAATCTCACAGTCTTTTGGTTTTAATACCTGCCAGGTTCTTTTCTTCTCCCTTTGATCTTGTCCTGCGCAGATTTATTGCGATACAGCAACAAAGCACTGAATCAACAAAATAAAATAATAAATGAAAAAGTGTGACTTGACAGCTAATTCCAGATCAAAACAGCAGCTGTGGGGTGATGAGAAATGGATGGAGAGGGAAAAGTCGTGTACTATGACACAAACCAACTGCTGAAGGGCTTCTAAACAGAAGACGACTCGAATCGCGGAGAATGCTGTGCTTGTTTGAGTTCGCTCATAAAGAAGGAATTAGGGGTTAGGCAGGGCGCCGTGGTCCTCTGAAATCCACAACACAGCCTGTGACGTTTGGAACAAGAAGCAACGCTCAAATCCAGGATCAAATCCGATCCAAATAAACACCCCTGAGAGACTGCTAAAGCCCCTGGCGTGAAACTCATTAGTCGGCAACTAATTGTCATTCTGAGTTTGTTGACAAGTGATGACTGTCTATAAAACCTTCCAGATGTCCATTTAATACAGTCAGGAAGGGATGTTGATTGCTTCAAAGGTTATTTTTTTTCTCCTTTCTTTTTTCTTATGAATTGCAGTTAAACTATCAATAGAAAAAATATATATATTTAGGTAGGGCTGTCAATTTATTTAAACATTTTTATTTTGTTTGACAATGTAAACTTAGCAAGTAAGCACTAAATACACAATACTAAAACTAATATTAATACAAATACTACTACTACAACTAATAATAATAATAATAATTTAATTCTTATTAATAATATTAATAAGGCTTTCAAGAATTTTTGTGCACTAACAGAGGAAATCGGCTTGCAAGCAAAGAGATTCGTATGCTCAAATTACATAATATACAGTATATATATATATATATATATATATATATATATATATATATATATATATATACTAAATGCACTAATTATACATGTAATTAACCAATAAATGAAGAGTTTAGATGCGAAAAAAAACTCAATGTCATCTAAAACTTTCGATTTTTTTTAAATAATTTTTATCAGGCTCTTGTGTGTAGGTTCAATAATTTCACTTTTACAGCAAATAATTCCTTTTCATAGACTTTAACGTGAAATAAACAAATTTTCGATGGAAAAAAACACTCAAGCAGGATTGGAACAAATGGAGAGTACGTAAATGATCACATAATTTTCACATTTGGTTGAACTCTTCCTTTAAGCAGACAGTCTACTACTCTTACTTTTATAAGTAATTTAATGTAATGAACTATTTTGAATTACTGTTTTCAATGAGTTATACCAGGTGCTTTCAAAGAGATAAAATTGTTGTGCCATGACTTGTTTCCTCAACACAAACACTGAAGTGCAACAGAAACTTACGACAATAAAAAAAGAAAAGCTTTATGTTAACTGAAGGCCTGTGCAGACACAGATGTGCTTCTGTAGACACAGATGTGGGCCTGCAGGGGTGTGAAGATGTAGAGGGGCAGAGAGTGATGGAAGATTCGATCAACTGGCCCAGCGCTCACAGCCGGACCATACGCTGAGAGCCACCCGTGAGCCAAAGAGCCCAGCTCAGTTTTCATTTTCACCTGAGAGGGACCATTACTGAGATGTCTAACACATCTGTTTAGAGAAATAAGTGGCCAGATCAATTATAATCAGACTAAGATATACTAGGAATCTATCTCCCCCCAGCAATTCAATACAATGTCATTTACGACTATTTGACTGATTTAGTTCAATCAATTAAGGCCATTTGACTGATTTAGTTCAATTAAATGGAAAGTACAAACAAATAAATTAATTAATTAATTAATGATTAAAAGACGAAGTAAAGAAGTAGAAAAAAAAGAAAAAAAGGAAAAGAAAAGTAAAGAAAAGAAAAGAAGGAAAAAGAAAACAAAAAGGAAACGTATAACCATGTAATTCTAAACTAGTTCCTGCAAGAAGGAAAATATACTCTGAAAGATTATGGCAATCAAACATGTTTTGTTTTCCTTTGCTTTGTTTTGTTTTATTTATTTTATTTTGTTTTATATAATTTTATTATATTATTTTTTTTATTATTTTGTTTATTATTTTATTTTAATTTTATTTTGCTTTGTTTTTTTTTCATTTAGTTTTTTTTATTATTTATTTTATTTTACTTTGTTTTGATTTGATCAGATTTATTTTTTATTTTGTTTTGTTTTAATTATTTTTTATTATTTTGTTTTGTTTTATTTTTATTTTATTTTACTTTGTTTTGTTTTATTTGTTTTGTTTTAATATTTATTTATTTCATATTATTATTTATTTATTTTATTTAGTTTTTGTAATTTATTTTATATGATTTTTAATTTAATCTAATTTAATTTTGTTTTAATATTTATTTTATTTATTTTTTTGTAAAATATTAAACAAAAATAAATACAATGAATAACATGATAAAAAGTAACAACTTAATACATTTGAATTTATTTTTAAAGGTTTTGTTCTGAGTGATTATTTTCATCAAAGATGTAATTCCCTATTTATTCATTAGTATAAAGAAATATATTATTAATTGATGTTTAACGTTTGTTAATCTTAAATGTCAAAGAAAGTACAAAGTTATTAATAATTTACTATTTAGCTTTTAAGTAAGAACTTTGCAAATGACACAACTTAATTACTCAAAACTAAATAAATTAAATATAATAGAAAAAATGCAAACCTATATACATGAATAAAACACTATAAGCCTATAAGCACAATATTTAAGTGTAAAGTCATTATGTAACAAAAGAAAAAGTATGTACTTTTTTTATAAAAAAAAACAATGGATAAAAATAATATGACAATAAATAAAAACAATAAATGAAATTTTTATTATTATTGCTATTATTATTATTACAACAGTTGCAACTGTTAAAATGATTTAGTATAAGAAATAATATATATTTAAAGATTACAAAAATATGTATGCATGCTTTTAAGTACTGTAAGGTATTAAAGCTTTTCAAATGACACTTCTGACCTGTGAACATGTCCTTTCATATCCCACAGAGCAAAGAGACTTAAAGTATGGAGCAGTGAGAGTGAGAGTGAAATCTGAAAACAGCACGACTCTGAGGAGCATTAGGAGCACACGGCGTCCACAAACACCAAAATGGAGTACGAGCGAAAGGTTGGACTGTTCACTCGGACAGAAAATAGCTCTCTTAAAAAGTTGAAAAGTAATATTGGGCTTCCTCTCGGCGCAAGCGTTCTCGTGGGCCGAGATGACTGTGTGAGTGAGCGGGAGAGAGGAGCGTAATTTGGCAGTGCCCTTTGAGTGCTGTTACATATGGCCCTTGCACACTGTTAGTCTCCAGTGGCAACACTTCCCACGAATGCATCTGTAGTCAGTGAGTCGACACAGCCTCAAGAAGTTGAGTGCCAAAAATTTGACGACCGGGGGGGTAGTTTGTGGTTGGAGAAGATGGTAACCCTCCTATCCAAATTACAACCACCACGAAATCTACCATAATAACCATGATAAGAATATTTGTAATACATTGTTCCTATTTGGTTACACTTTATTTTAAGTCACATTAACTGCTGTGTATATAAATTGAATTGAATTACTTGGTACAATTAAATACAGCAGTAACTATGGGCTCTATTTTAACGATCTAGGCAAAAAGTCTAAAGCAAATGGTGCAAAAGCATTAAGGGCGTCTCCGAATCCAAACTGAAAAAAATGCTTCAAAGATGATTTCTTGGATTTACTTTTTTTTTAAGTTAAGTAGTTAGAAACAATTGAAACCAATCAAAGTCTCATCTCACATTCCCTTTAAAAGTCAGTTGTGTCTAATCATGACGCATTAGCTATTTGCATGGCGGAGTTAAACAGTTAAACAGTTGCACTAGTGAGTTAAACAGACCATCTGTGTGAGGATAAAGAACAAGCCTCCTCTCTCTAAAATTTGAATAAAAATTCATAATTTTACAGATTTTACTATAAATAAATCTATAATAAATAAATTCAACCTTGGTGAGCAGAATAAGCGTCTTAAAGACTAAAACATCTAACTGATCTAAATCGACAGTGTACATACAATATATCTCAGTAGACACACCCACACTTCAACCCTCACAATGTTCAAATCGAATCTACTGTCTGATGCCACCAACTCTCTGCTTCTCCACAGCCACCGCTCTTGTCAGTCCGTCTATCTGTCCTCCCTCAGTTCAGTTCTACACCTACCCATAATTCTGGCTCAGTGTCGCTGTCAGCGCTCGTCCAGAGGGAACAGAGGCCGCACCACCCCAGGCTGCGTGAGCTCTGGGATCTGCTGTCAGTGTCTAAGTGCTGTGGCAAGACACAGTTGAATGGAGGGAGAGAAAAAAAAGAGGCTGCGATCTCTCCAGCGGGTTTGCCTTCCTCTTTCACTCTGGAAACGCGGCCTGGCGCTGATCAATGACATCGAGTTGAAATCCATTTGGGTGCAATCAATGCAGCACCGGCAGCGGCTCACGCAGAGGACGACTTGCAGGCCTGACACTGCCTCTTTCAAAGATGACCCGAGCACAGCTCCGCTCCGGATCCACAGCAGCCTGTTCATTATGACGCCACAGCACTTCCAACACAACGGCCTTTTTCTCTCTCTCTCTTTGTTCTTCCTCTGTTGCTTCCTTTTTTTAGGCTGTTAAAACAGTTCAAATAAAGCTTTTCTCTCAGAATATATTTTAAAATTGTAATTTATTCATGGGGTAGAATTGCAGAATTTTTTGCAGCTATTATTCCAGTCTTTTTAGAAATAATATATTGATGTAGTACAAAAACAATTGACCTGCTAAATATGGAAAGTGCAAATACATACATTATATATATACAAATAAAATAAAGTAATTAGAATAAGAACTGCATTTTTTTAATTTATTTATTTATTTATTTATTTATTTATTTATTTATTTATTTATTTATTTATTTATTATCTTATTTTATTTTATTTTATTTTATTTTATTTTATTTTATTTTATTTTATTTATAATATAATAATATACAAATTTAGTTCTCATATGTGTCCTGTTTTAATCTCATATTTATTTATTTATTTATTTATTTATTTATTTGTTTGTTTGTTTGTTTGTTTGTTTGTTTATGTATGTTTGCTTGCTTGTTATTGTTGTTGTTGTTGCTATTATTAATTTAATTTATATTGTTATTATTGATAGATAGCAGCGGGAACATTGGGTTGCTGTCACTATAAGAGTTAATGCATAGATAAAATATATTTGGACAAATGCAACTTCGTTCCTAGCTGTTTACATTCACTGCAAAAAAATATATATATATATGTGACAAATCTCAAAAAAGGTGACACAACTTTGCTATACATTTTGAGTGTGTCCTTACTGCAGCCTGTAGCACGATGGCAGTCAGGTCCAATCTGATGTGGACCAGCATGTGTAAGCAGTTGTTGTTAGAAATGAGAATTAATTCATTCATTCATTCATTTTCATGTTTTCATCAGGGCTCGCCATAATGAAATGAACCGCCAACTTATCCAGCATATGTTTCACACAGCAGATGCCCTTCCAGCTGCAACCCATCACTGGGAAACACTCATACACTCTCAATCACACACGAACATGGAGAGAACATGCCAACTACACAGAAAAATGCCAATTGACCCAGCCGAAGCTTGAACCATCCTTGCTGTGAGGTGACAACGCTACTCACTGCGCCACCCCAGAAACGAAAATTATTTAAATTAATTATTAAATTGCCCATTACATTGTGTATTATTAATGTTTATACCAACCCCAACCCTAAACAAAACCCTCACAGTTAATAGTGTCTATACCTACACTAACCATCACAGTAGAATGGGTATTGCAATGCAGTGTGTCATCCTGCTACAGGCTGCAGCAAGAACATCTTGTAATTGTTGTGTATTTGTTTGTTCAAGAACAATAAGTCATTAACAAAAAAAAAAAAAAAAAGTTTATGTAGTTTTCATATGCTGTGTTAGATGAGAGGAAGAACATTTTAGGAAACTCATTATACTAGTGCTGAGATATTTAGTCCCTTTACTTTGTAGTTCAGCAAGTTAAAATGGGATATGAAAAATGGTCCCATCCAAACATGCTGGTGTTTTTTACTTATTTTTTGATTGTTTATTTATTTAGTTATGTATTTATTTATTTATTTATTTATGCACAAGTCATAATTTTAGTCATTCAAAAATGGTGTATTGATAAAAACTATATGAAAACTAAAAAAGAACTATAAAAAACTGTAACATTAACTAAATTAACACTTTCCACAACACATCTTCAATTAATGTTTCCTTTCCTCTCCTTCAGGTTAGGCAGCTGACTTTCCTTATCAGCATAATGCAGATATTAAATAGAGAAATGTAAAACGCAAAGATTAAAAAAGGGGGCACTGCATCTAAACCAATCACTCAGATTTGAGCTAGTAAGTCAGTCGTCTTCTATTTGAATCCACAACCATCAAAAGTCTCCAGCTATTTTAGCATGCATCTGCAGTTTGGCACTGTGCCGAACATCCCTGCAGAGAGTCAGCAACAAGTCTTCAGCCCGAGGCAAGAAGTGGGTCGACTAGCGTAAGCTATAAGATGGCTAAGACTGAGCAGGTGACGGCGGATCAGTGGCATCAGGCTGACGAACATCTGCTGGGAATAGGTGGCACTTTTGAAGCAGCAGGGGGCGGATGAGGTACTTCCTGAAACTTAAGAAAGCGCATTGAGCTCGGGTTGCAGTTCTCTCCAGCAGCAAGCGTAAACACAGAGCAGACGGATTAGCTACCTTACATGTGCGGTGACACGGCCTGCAACAGAATACACTGTTAACTGAACTACTGGGTTTTTAGGTTTCACACCTGCTCCGTACAACACACTGAACTTTAAAACAAAGTTATATGATATAGATATATTGTAGTGTGATTTTGTTTTCGTTGATCTTAAATTAAATTGAAAATCATTCATTCATTCTTTTTTCGGTTTAGTCCCTTTATTAATCTGGGGTTGTCACAGCGGAATGAACCGCCAACTTATTCAGCAGATGTTTTACGCAACAGATGCCCTTCCAACTGCAACCCATCACTGGGAAATATCCATACACACTAATTCACACTCATGCAATTTTAGCATACCCAATTGTTATGTATTTGTCTTTTTTGTGCTCTGTTTCTCTGTGTTTTTTTCTCTCTCTCTCTCACTCTGTTCTCCCATATCTGCTTTCATGTATTCTCAGGTTCGGTTCATTGGTCCATTCAGCTGTCTGTCAATCCTCCCCGGTTACGTCACTCTTACGTCACATCCAATAAGCAAAGACCACCCGTGTTAAAAGCGCGCGACATACCACTCGCCTTCCCTTCCTTGCATTTTTCTCTTTCTCTGCTTTGTCGTTTGTTTGTATTTATCACGTTCGTTTAGAAATAACCCGTCTAACTGTGTTTTGTTGTTGCTCGTTTCTGTGTGCACGTAATCCGTCCGTTATTCGTACATCGTTCTTAGTTTATCATTGTTTACGAGGCTTGGACGAAGCGGACAGGTAAGAAGGTCACATGACATACATTTCGCAACACATAGGACTACTCTGCTGTCTAGTACACTAGGTTAGGGGCAATGCCACTCCTTGTATTTTTTGGATAGATAGATAGAGTAGATAGTTAGGTCTCGGAAGATCTTCGTGTGTTAATTATACTGTTTTCCACATTGTTAGTTAGCTAGATGGCTCTGGGGAGTTAGATTTAGTTTGGGTTTTGTTCTTTTCATTTCTTTAGCGCCGCCTGCGTCCCTTCTGCCAGCTCTCTTGTTTTTCCCCGTCTTTATTTGTCTCAGTGTTTTACATATTGTAAATAGTATATTTTTGCCTTACTTTTTCTTATTTTTGATTAATTCGTTGTTGTTGTTCACTTTGGGATTGTAAATAAAAGCACACATTTTTTTGGCATTACTTTGGTTGTCTTTCCACTCATTCACTGTTTATATAAATATATTTTATTTTATTTAAACCCCACTATCCCTTAGATTAATATCAGGGGTTTGTAACACCAATTCACCTATACCACATGTCTTTGAACTTGTAAAGGAAACCAGAGCATCCGGAGGAGACCCAAGCAAACACGGGGAGGACATGCAAACCCCACACAGAAATGCCAACTGACCCAGCCAAGTCTCAAACCAGCAATCTTCTTGCTGTTACCGAAAATCATTTATGTTATATCTACATGTGTTATATAGACCATTTTAATGTGGTCATGCCATTTGCCCAAAAACATCTCCTCCTTGTAATTAAACTATTTCATAACTACAACAAGAGGCAATTCAATCATATCTTAAAGTTAAAACCGCTATCATGACATTATTTATCCAATATATAGCTCTTTTTGAATTGTCGGAAGCTGTAGAAATTAAACATGTAAAACAGTAAATACATTGGGACCATTGTTTGAGCTTACATCCCTCAAAATAGTCACAATATACACAACAATTTAGCTTACTGTATGAACCAATTATCAGTATTTACTAGTAGCTTATTACTTGCTCAATATTAAGATACTGGCTGTTTATTAGTACTTACAAAGTACATACTCTGCATGATCTTACTGTGCATTCCAAAACCCTACGCAATACCTAAACCTAACCAGTACCTATTAACAAGTTGCAAATTAAGAATTTATTGAGGCAAAGGTCATAGTTAATGTAATGAAAGTGACATTTCTGTAGTCTTTTACAGCAGTGTTTCTCAACTGGTGGGTTGAGACCCAAAAGTGGGTCATGGAAACATTTTCAGTGGGTCGCGGAGTGTGTGGTCAAAAAAAGAAAACAAAAGTTTAATTTAACTTATTTTGCTTATACTGGACTTTTATTTTGAAATGCATGCGCAAAAACCCTACAGTTTGACATGTGAAATTTAATTTCATTATAGCAACAATTATGTCGAAGCGCAAGTGCGACCCCAAATATGTAAAGTATGGATTTACATATTTTGACGACAAAAAACACCTAAAGCCTCAGTGTCATATGTAGTGAGGTGCTCTCAAAAGAAAACATGAAACCTTCTGAATTAAAACGACATTTAGAACCCAGACAACATGTTTTATTAACAGTTCAGTTTAGTTCATGGTAACTGAACCTATCATTACCCTAACCACTGTTTACAGTATTTGTCATTTTTACTCTGTAATATTTCTATAATTTGATACATTTTGTTAAATGACAGCAATAAAATATTGTTTATTTGTAAGTCTTGGTGATTTTCTTATGATTTATCTGTCACTACTTGTGTATGTTAACATATAAATACAAATTAATTATAATTCCTAAAATTGTATTATAGTTCCTAAAAATTTGGGCCGCGGCCTGATGACCATGTAAAAATGTGGGTCCCATGGCCAAACCAGTTGAGAACCCCTGTTTTACAGCATGCTGCCAGCATGTTTGACTTTAGTGCCTTTAATTTACTTCTAGTGACATGGTTAAATTGCCCTATACAATTAGACCACACAATAAGCTAGAGCAAAATCAGATTAACTATAACATGTAATGATTTTCTTCTATGCAACAGTGTTCATCATTTGCACCCCTGTGACATTCATAAACATAAAATAATCTATAAATAACCACTTGTCCATAGCTCATTAGTAGGGCCAGACAGAATCTACAGACATTTTTTGCTAGCTCTGCTGAGAATTTTGAGTATCATAACTAGAAACGTAATGTATGAAATAAAAAAAAACTTGCTTTTTAACTTTTATTTAATGTTCACGATGCAAATCCAATTATATCTTCTATAAAAATAAATTGCTATACAAGCAAGTCTCCTATACATTATAACTACTTAAAGACAGAAAATAATACTTTACAAACTGTATTGTAAATAAATCATATAATCATTTTATTATTACTGTTATTATATATCAATAAGGGAAATTCATGTAAAAGCTGAATAAATATAAATATACACACATTTACGTAAGCAAAAACATTGACTTAATGATGGGTGAAAAATCTGCGGAAATCTATGAATTTCTGCACGCGCAGATTCATGTGGGCCTACTCATGAGTCACAGGTGATTTGCATTTATTTAACGTAAGGTTTTTAAACCACATTATGACACATTACTATCTGTAACATTTAAGATCAACAGTGGAGTTTAGATTCTCTGCCCGAGCCTGAGCCTACACTTGACTCGAAAATCAGAGGATCTCATCGATGCATTTATTGGGTAAAATTGCTCATTTTTACTGTCATTTAATGTGTTTTGGTCATTATCAATGCACTGTCACTTAAATTGAGCATGAACAGAAAAAAATTACACTCAGCGCCAAAATGATCATGGAACTGGTGCTTTACCTCTGCTCAAGCTCCGCACTGATGTGCTGTTTCTGTATGCGGTATAAAACCTCTAATATTTATCCGTTAACATAGATGGCAAAAAAAATGCGCTGCTCACGCGTGCGGTGTGAAAGAGGCATAAAAACAGCCACTTCTAGGATGAACAGACACATGTTAAGAAGCATGCTTCCCATGGCAGGGAAAAAACGGTTGATAGTCAGCTTTCAATGTCCTCTTTTGTTACGATCCATTCGGAATAAACAAACAATGCAGTTTAAATGCTTCACCGTTTTTGCATCATTCAATAAAGTAAATCTAAACTAATTCTTGTAGTTCAAACAACTCAGAATTGTAATTGAGAACATCTGTTATAAAGCGGTCCACAAGTTAAAAATAGTCGGGTTTAAATCAGGCTTGGGCTCATAATTACAGTTAATGTATCGGACCGGGTCGGGCTCGAACACAAGATGCATGGGTGGGGTCGGGTTTCTTTTTTGGGCCTGATCTAAGCTCTAATTAAAAGACAGTTTAATTGTTCAGTCACAATATTCCAAGGTTTGTTATTCCCAGATAACAACCACTGAAACTAATAACAGAGGCTCATCTGGATACTTCGAATCATCTTGACCATCAACCATAATAATACGCTTGTCTGTTAGGCCACTGTTTTGACTGTTTGGTGCCATCTTGTGACTGAGTAAAATGTAGGTTAGTGTATGCTCCATTAGCCATTTTTCTTTCTGTCAGTTTTGCACTTAATTAAACAATAAAAAATCTATTATGGTTCAGAACAAGGTTTTGTGTATCATTTGTACATTTTGTAGCAAGTAGCTATTTAATAAGTGGAATAAAGTACATTCAGATAATTGTTTACTTGTTCAGTATTATACAATATTAGCCTGTCTTTCTTTATTCTGCGATAACAACGGCCTGGTTGTACTTCATCCCTTACATATACCACATCAAAATGACCTTGTTCTCTTCAATTCAGCAGTGATTCATTTACAAACAAGCCACTATTTGTTATAGGATTTTTATATTGAAACTATCTATTGCATACACAAGATTTGTATTCTGAGACTGTGAGCACTGTATATACTGTACTGTATCCATAATTATGTGTATACTTTGTTGCATTACCTCCTTGTCTGGTGAACTCGTCTGCTTCATGGTGCACCAGGTCAGCCACACATCCGCCATAATGAAGGCGCGAGTCATGATCGAAGGCCTTCAGGGTCTCGCTGGAGCTGTAGGATTTCTGGGTGGGTACGCGGCAATCGTCATTGTCCAGGGAGGAGGTGGTGAACTGGAAATCTTTAGCACAGCGACCGTGTGTCAGTGTACGATGCCTGCGCTCCTTCAGATCCATGACAGCTGCTGCAGCCCGATGATCAGATCAGTCCGCTAGGTGGGGGTCTTAACAGCCGTATAGTCCTTCACCTGTCAATACAAGACAAATCAATCGATTATTTAAATGATTAACCTGCTGTTCCTAAGCTTTTAGGGAAAAAATGGTTGTACATGTACATATATAAAAATGTGCAGCTGTTTTTAGATAAAATGGAGCCATTAAACACTGGAGGCAGTAAAACTCCAACAGTTTATTTTTCTTTATCCCAATTAAAATCATGGAGACTACTCGCTTCTGCACAACTTCAAAAATAATATGATACTCAATCATCTCAAAACATGTCTACCACCATTTTCATAATCTATTTACAGTACATTTTAAGTAAACTTGCTCAGTAGCTCAACCGGTATATACTGTTATTGCATATGTGTTGTACAGTATGCTTGCTTCAGCTTTTTTACTTTTTATTTCTTTAAAACTTATCCTTAGGTTTAGTATAGATGCAATTTTATTTCCAAATACAGTAAAGCATTGACGTTTAGCCATTTAAATACCAAACTGCTCTGATAGATGCATGTAACAATTAATAAAATATTACCACAAGCTTATCTTGTTCTGTGAAAACTGAACATGCACTATTGGAGCCACTTACTGGACATTTCACTTTGAAGTTGCCCAGAAATGTGCAGTAAGCAATGCAATATCATTTTGTCCGCAAAACTTTTCTGCTACAGGCACATATTTCCAAAAGTGTTGGTTGATATTCCTTGTTAAAATGACCAGTGTGAATTGTTAGTGCTGGTTTGGTGCTGGTGTAGTTAGTGGACCAAAAATAGCCAAGATGGTCACTGGCAAATCTTTTTCGGTGAGAATCTTACTGACTAAAGAAGTTTTGGCAGCACAGTGGCATCTTATCTTGTTACATGTGTGGTCAGTACCGTCATTTACTATTTATAGAGTACACAGAGTCAAAAATTTAGAACATATTGATGAATGCTTCCAGTTATGCACAATTTTTATACAATAACACTGATTAAATTGACAGATTTCTCAAAATTTCTCTGACATTACTGGAAACAGGATAATTTAATTACAGAAATCATCAAAATTCATACAAATATTTTTTTTATGAACAGTTTTTATACATTTAACAGTGCATTGTAGTTTATCATATTCAGTCATTATGTCAAAACTCTAAATTTTAAAGAACTAAATTCGTTCTTTGAAACTACAGGGGGCAAACTTAGGCTGCATGGTGCATTCATAAACAAAACAAAGGAAAAGCATCTAAACAAAGAGAGGAAGCTGTCATTTTAGCCATAATCACAGATGAAATAGTGGAGCAGGAACCGAGATGTGTGGAGGAGTGGAGTCATGATGCTGGTGAAGAATGAGTGATAGAGTGAAAGAAAGGATAAGGGGGAGGAGAAAGGAAATGACTTGAGGGCATAGCGAGTCTCTCCCTCATTATCGCAGACAGAGTGAGAAAAGCTCCCTCTGTGGCCGTGAGAGGATAATCACAGATGCCTGGATGTGCTGCGGAAAAAACAGGGAGCCGAACGCAGCCTGTCCCGATCATATCACACACACTCTCTCTCTCACACACACACACACACACACACGCACACACACACACACACACACACACACACACACACACACACACACACACACACACACACACACACACACACACACACACACACAACACACACAAAAACACACAAACACACACACAAATAACAGAACTAATCTATTCAAATCCAAAGAACACTGAGATGCTATACTTCAGGCCTTATTTCAATGCTAAAATACTTCATACAGTATATTTTTAATTTCATTTGAGAATTTTTTTTTTAAATGTGAATGTATTAATGCAATCACATTATTATACCCCACTGTTTCATGTAAATAACTTGTGATTATATTTATAATTTGATTAGTTTAATTAAAAATATACTTGTTTAATTTTTTTGGGTCAACTGAAATAACCATTCTTCTTATTTATGTATGTATGCATGGGGTGGGACAGTAGCTCGGTGGTTGGCACTTTTCGCCTCACAGCAAGAAAGTCGCTGGTTCGAGTCCTGGCTGGGCCAGTTGGAATTTCTGTGTGGAGTTTGCATGTTCTCCCTGTGTTGGCGTGGGTTTTGTCCTGGTTTCCCCACAGCCCAAAGACATGCTGTGTAGGTAAATTAGGTATGCTAAACTGTTTATGTGAATGAGAGTGTAAGGGTGTTTCCCAGTACTGGGTTGTGGCTGGTAGGGCATCCGCTGTATAAAACATTTGATGGAATAGCTGGTGGTTCATTCCGCTGTGGCAAACCCTAATAAATAAGGGGCTAAGCTAAAGGAAAATGTTTGGATGTATGTATGAATGTATGAATGTTTGGATGTATGTATGGATGTATGAATAGATGTATGAATTGATGGATGGATGGATGGATGGATGGATGGATGGATGAATGGATGGATGGATGGATGGACAAACCAGACTAGAACAGACCAGACCAGACCAGACCAGACCAGACTTCACATGGGATGTAACAATTTTACATAGTCAGAAAAGTCTCTATTTCTCATGAATTGATAGGAATTCTTTAATACAAAAACATGATTTTTAAATTGAAAGGAGGCATGCTCGCAAACCCCACCATTATTTGAGGACGAGCAAGTCATACCAAAATGTTTGAATGAGACTGTAAAAATTCATGCATATTTCAAATTAGCCATTAAATTAAAATGGTACAAAATTTTACAAATTGCTGCATGCATGTTTGTTTGTTTGTTTGTTTGTTTGATTGATTGATTGATTGATTGATTGATTGATTGATTGATTCATTGATTCATTGATTCATTGATTGATTCATTGATTCATTCATTCTTACACTTCATTATTATAGTTACACATATTACACTCACACATACTACACCAACTCGTATTTAGAAAATCAATTACACTAATCAAAAGTAATATTAAAGACGTTCATGATGTTACATTTCACTTCAAATAAACACTGAACTTTGCATCAAACAATCGTTAAATAATGCCCATAGAAATGCGGACCATAAATGATTATAAATAATTTAGCAAAAATATAAAACATTTTCTTATAAATGATAAAAAATTTTGTACTGTGCTTAAATGTAACCTTATTATTATAATAACAATAACAGTTAGTTATATCATTATTATTAGAAATATTAGTAGTACACTGGTCTTTTCAAAATGAGACTTATTATTATTATTATTTAATTATAATTTTGGGTGCTAAATTTGTAATTATTTGACTTTACCTGCAGTACAGCAGTTTCACTTTAATTTGGTAACATATTGTTAATACCCACATGACAAACTGAGGCATTGGATGAGAGTATAAAGAAAGGACTGGTGGAAGAGTGTTGTTTTAATGCAATTAAAAGGCAAATGAAAAAAAAAAACAGCATTTTGCATTGTATGTGGTCATTTACTAATTCAATAGGTGCAGAGAATAGTGTCAAACAGCCGTGTGTGTATAGACTATCCTGTCACAAAATGCAGCGAAAATCCTACACAGGTAATAGTTTGATTAAGGTGTTTACATGTTTGTACTGCACTTCAATGATGCGACTAAAATAGGAATACTCAACGTGTCTTAATTCCGTTTCTGTTTAGTTCAATTATGAACTTAATCAAATTAAGGTAATCAAAAATCGCTTTTTACACGTTTGACTCTTAATCAGAGTATTATCTTAATCATAATAAAATTTGAGTATTGGTGTCCATGTAAACGTACCCACAAATTATTTAGAAAACTGCAGTATGTTTTGTGTGGAGTGAGCACAGCTGTTTGCAGGACTTTTTCATTAATTATTTAGCTTCACCTGTCATCCTGCGATCCTTCAGAGTGTGTGCTCTACCCACAAAGGCCAAGTTTGACACCAGTGCCATTCTAACTTCAGACATGAAGGCATGGTTTTACCGTGAAAGTGAGTTGACAGTAATTAGACATTAATTAAAAGTAAATTCACCCACACTAGTCCAGCTGCAGTCAGCCTCCCTCAACAAGCGCACACAATTATTATACCTGAGCTCAGTCAGAGCTTCAGCCGGCCCCTCTGAGCCTGTCTGTTTTACTAAGTGCGGTCAGAACAAATTCGGCCTGCTCTTGTCCCCCCTCAACAAGCGCTCTCTCCACGTTGTTCCTCCCGCATTAGCTTGATTGGAGGAGAAGTGCACTGCCCAAGGGACGGTCAGATGTGGTGTGCGCACAGGATGATTTTTCTCTACAGCAACAGATCATTACATAACAGCACGACCACTAGCTTTCCTGCTCATACTGCAAAATAATTGAATATGCAGAGAAAAGATTTTTAAAAATCAGGTCACCTAACATAATTATTTACAGCAAAACACTCGCTTAAAAGAACGAGAGAGACAAAGCATGCGACACCGGCTTAATACGGATTCATTAATGGAGGCTATAAGGTCATTTTAAGATTCGCCTCCAGTGTCTGTTGATTAGAAGCGGATATTTAATGTTTATAAAGGCCTCATTATGAGCTAAAGAAAACATTCCATCACTGAGTCCATTAATGGCTTCGAATGGGAGCGCTTTACTTGGCTGAATATAAAACGGACTGAGCTTCGGATTGATGGAGAAATCCTTTTTCTCATATAAGTGAATAAGTTAATGAAAATAACATATTGATATTGTAACTCAACGTATACCGCACTGTTGTGGGGACGTTGGATTTTGTTTGGAAATAAAAATCCGATTGACATCAGAGCCCAACGTCAAGCTGATGTCAATGTCCAATGTCCAACCCAAAATCAACCTAAAATCAACTAAATATCAACGCCTAATAATGTTACACCTTGACATTGTGTGAATGTTACCACTATGACATCTATCAGACGTTGTATTTTGGTTACATTCCAACACAACCAAAAAATCTATCAAAAATGATTGTAATTTGACATCATTATTGGAAAGAAAGAAAGAAAGAAAGAAAGAAAGAAAGAAAGAAAGAAAGAAAGAAAGAAAGAAAGAAAGAAAGAAAGAAAGAAAGAAAGAAAGAAAGAAAGAAAGAAAGAAAGAACGTCCGATTATCGAATATGCATGTTCAAATCTCTATCAAGTCAAAAAAAAAATTTCCATTTTCTGCATCTGACCTTCTTTTATTCCAGCAGCCGTGCACTGGAAAGCTTTGTTGTGATGTCTGGAGTGGGTTATGTGGTCAGCCGTCGAGCTGCGGGGGCCTTTCAGAGCACTGATTTAAGGTCTAGCGACATTGTGTATTTCTGCAACAGCGTCACACACGGAGAGAGGGCTGGTTAAAGGAGGACCCTGGGGCTGCTCTAACACCACAGCAGTGAGATGATGCACGATGGTGTGGAGGAGAACCGGGTCAATATGAGCCCAGGCTGTAGCACAACCAGGTCAGACTTTCCATTCATTACAGGCACTGGAGGAGAAGAGCGGCCCTCAGGGCTCAGAGCAGATCCTGCCTCCCTCTCCTCAGGCTCAGCTAGCTGATTCCTTCCCCTTCACAGAAGAACTAGCCTCCCCAGAGAGAAAGATGGGGGATATGATGGAGAAAAAGCTATGGAGAGATGAGAACAACAGGACGGTGGAAGAATCTAGGACAGTTGATCATATACCGGAAGAAAAGAAAAAAAGAGAACATATCTATCTAAATGACCAAACATCCATCTGCAAAACTCTCTATCCATCGGTATCTGCACTCATATCTATCCATCCATCTTTTTCAATATGTCTGCCTTTGCCTGTTCAAAGTACATCTTAGGTCTGGTTAATATTACCAAAATTAATATATTGGTATTTTTAAAATGAAAGGCAATGTACAATTTGTATCTCTGTATAAATAAATAAATAAATAAATAAATAAACAAACAAAATATTTGTGAATCAAAGTCTCATGTGAGATGTTACAATCACATGTATTAAACAGCATGAAATGTACAAATAATAATCAATAAACATTTATCAAATAATGTAAATCCATCTTTGAGAATATGCAATCAAATCATTCATTCATTAATTTTCTTGTCGGCTTAGCCCCTTTATTAATCCAGGGTCGCCACAGCGGAATGAACCACCAACTTATCCAGCACGTTTTTACGCAGCGGACGTCCTTTCAGCCGCAAGCAATCAAATCATATACTAGGGAAAAAAACTAATCTTTCTGCATGACCATTCATCCATCTATCTGCAAACTCTTTACACTTAAACTCATCCATCCATCCATCCATCTTTCAATATATATATGTCTATCTTTGTCTGTTCAAAGTCTATCATAGGGCTTACTAGTACCAGGATGGGCACCAATTTGCCTTCAGAACTGCCTTAATCCTTTGTGGCATAGATTCAACAAGGTAGTGGAAATATTCCTCAGAGATTTTTGTCCATATTGACCACAGTTGCTGCAGATTTGTCGGTTGCATATCCATGATGCAATTCTTGCATTCCACCACATCCCAAAGGTGCTCTATTGGATTTAGCTCTGGTGACTGTGGAGACCATTTGAGTACAGTGAACTCATTGTCGTGTTCAAGAAACTAGTCTGAGATAATTTGAGCTTTATGACATGATGCGTTGTTACTGGAAATAGCAGTCAGAAGATGGGCACACTGTGGTCATAAACGGGATGGACATGGTCAGCAACAATACTTAGGTAGGCTGTGGCGTTGACATGATGCTCAATTAGCTCTAATGGGCTCAAAGTGTGCCAAGAAAATATTCCCCACACCATTACACCACCACCAGCCTGAACTATTGATACAAGACTGGTTGTTGACGCCAAATTCTGACCCTACCATCTGGATGTTGCTGCAGAAATTGAGACTCCTCTAGACCAGGCGATGTTTTTCAATCATCCATTGTCCAATTTTGGTGAGCTTGTGCAAATTGTAGCCTTAGCTTCCTGTTCTTAGCTGAACAGTTTCTTGGCAACTGGTGTGGTCTTCTGCTGCTGTAGCCCATCCACCTCAAGGTTAGACATGTTGAGCATTCAGTGATGCTTTTCTGCATACCTCGGTTGTAATGAGTGGTTATTTGAGTTACTGTTGCCTTTCTATCAGCTTAAACCAGTCTGGCCATTCTCCTCTGACCTCTGGCATCAACATTTGCAGCATTTGCAGCCACAGAACTGCTGCTCACTGGATATTTTATCTTTTTCTGACCTTTCACTGTAAACCCTGGAGATGGTTGTGCGTGAAAACTCCAGCAAATCAGCAGGTACTGAAATACTCATACCAGCCTGTCTGGCACAAACAACCATGCCAAGTTCAAAGTCACTTATTTTTTCAAATTATTTGAAATTAAAAACCTCAAGTGAGATGTTACAGATCTTAAACAGCTTGTGAAACAATACAAAGACAGCTTTGAGAGTTGAGAGTTTTCTCTCTATTTGAAAACCTATAGTTACAAATCACTTCAACATACAAAATGTAAAAATAACTAGACAGTAAAGTTCGTCGAGACAAACTTTGAGGCTGGCTTGACAAAGCCTGTTGGTAATAGTTTATTTAGTTTAAAAACAGTTTGAAAAAGTATAAGTAGCATGTTATTAGCATGATTCTAGCATAGATTAGCATGTTATTAGCATGAATTAGCATCTTATTAGTACGATTCTAGCATGGATTAGCATGTTATTAGCATGAATTAGCATGATTCTAGCACGATTTAGCATGTTACTAGCATAATTCTAGCATGAATTAGTGTGTTATTAGCATGATTGTAGTAAAATTAGCATGTTACTACCATGATTCTAGCATGAATTAGCATGTTATTAGCATGATTCTAGCATGAATTAGCATGTTATTAGCAAGATTCTAGTATGAACTAGCTTGTCACTAGCATGATTCTAGTATGAATTAGCATGTCACTAGCATGAGTCTAGTATGAATTAGCATGTTACTAGCATGATTCTAGTATAAATTAGCATGTTATTAGCATGATTCTAGCATGAATTAGCATGTTATTAGCATGATTCTAGCATGAATAAGCATGTTACTAGCATGAATTAGCATGTTACTAGCATGGTTCTAGTATGAATTAGCATGATTCTAGTATGAATTAGCATGTTATTAGCATGATTCTAGTATGAGTTAGCATGTTATTAGCATGATTCTAGCATGAGTTAGCATGTTACTAGCATGATTCTAGCATAAATTAGCATGTTACTAGCATGATTCTAGGATGAACTAGCATGATTCTAGTATGAATTAGCATGTTATTAGCATGATTCTAGCATGAATTAGCATGTTACTAGCATGATTCCAGTATGAATTAGCATGTTATTAGCATGATTCTAGCATAAATTAGCATGTTACTAGCATGATTCCAGTATGAATTAGCATGTTACTAGCATGATTCTAGCATGAATTAGCATGTTACTAGCATGATTCCAGTATGAATTAGCATGTTATTAGCATGATTCTAGCATGAATTAGCATGTTACTAGCATGATTCTAGTATGAATTAGCATGTTACTAGCATGAGTCTAGTATGAATTAGCATGTCATTAGCATGATTCTAGTATGAATTAGCATGTTATTAGCATGATTCTAGCATGAATTAGCATGTTACTAGCATGATTCCAGTATGAATTAGCATGTTATTAGCATGATTCTAGCATGAATTAGCATGTTACTAACATGATTCTAGTATGAATGAGCATGTTACTAGCATGATTATAGTATAAATTAGCATGTTATTAGCATAATTCGGTATGAAATAGCATGTTACTAGCATGATTCTAGTATAAATTAGCATGTTACTAGCATGATTCTAGCATGAATTAGCATGTTGTTAGCAAGATTCTAGCATAAATTAGCATGTTATTAGCATGATTGTAGTATGAATTAGCATGTTACTAGCATGATTCTAGTATGAATTAGCATGTCACATAGCATGCTTAGGTGGTTGCTAGGGTATTCTGAGTGGTTGCTAAGTCGTTGCTAGGGTGTCCTGAGTGGTTGTTAGGTGGTTGCTAAGATGTTGCTAGGCGGTTGCTAGGGTGTTCTGACTGGTTGCTAGGTGGTTGCTAAGGTGTTGTTAGGCGGTTGCTAAGGTATCCCAAGTGGTTGCTAGGTGGTTGCTAAGTCGTTGCTAGGGTGTCCTGAGTGTTTGCTAGGTGGTTGCTAAGGCGTTGCTAGGCAGTTGCTAGGGTGTTCTGAGTGGTTGCTAAGGTGTTGCTAGGCGGTTGCTAAGGTGTCCCAAGTGGTTGCTAGGTGGTTGCTAATGTGTTGCTAGGTGGTTGCTAGGGTATTCTGAGTGGTTGCTAAGGCGTTGCTAGGCGGTTGCTAGGGTGTCCAGAGTGGTCGCTAGGCCCTTACTAAGGCATTACTAGGCCATTGCTAGGTGGTTGCTAGGCGGTTGCTAGGGTAATTTGGGTGGTTGCTAGGCAGTTGCTAGGGTACCCTGGGTGGTTACTAGGCAAGCCCCACATACATGCTTGATAAAACATTTATACTTAGTAAGCATTTCTAGCAAGTTACAGTACTTGGCTAGTCAATATTAGCATGTAGCTAATCACTGCTAGCATGTGTAGCATATAGGAAGTTCCGTTTGCTAGCATGAGTCAAACGAGCCAATCTCCAAGTCTCTACGATGTTCCGATGCTGGGATATAGCTGTTGATGAATGGTTGTTAGGGTACTCTGTTTTGTTGCTATGGGCGAGGTTACAGAGTGAACTTGAATGTGGTTGGCTGTCTAAGTCAAATGAACAAACTCCCATGTCTCTATGACACTGCTATGCAAAGATATGCATCTTGGCCTATTTTAATGGAAGTCTATGGAATCAATTTGGGGGCGTGGCTTGTGAGCTTCATTATCATATTGAGATGTTCATTGGTTGTCTGAGTCAGATGAGCCATCCCCCAAGTCAATAGGACACTGCTAAGCAAAGATATGCATGTAGGCCAGTTATTAACGTGAGTCTAGTATGAATTAGCATGTTACTAGCATGATTCTAGTACAAATTAGCATGTCATTAGCATGTTTCCAGTATGAGTTAGCATGTCATTAGCATGATTAGCATATGAGTAGCATGTTGCTAGCATGATTGGCATGTCATTAGCATGTTAGAATTATAAGCATTTAATAGCACAGCTAATTACAGTCTATAGGACAGTTGCTAGGGTGCAGTATGTGGTAGTTAGGGGTGTGGCTAGAAAGTTAAAAGGCCATCAGTGATTGGCTGCTGGCTAGACTGAGTTAAATGAGCTCAGCCATTAGTCTCTATGACAGTCTGATGCAGAGTTATGAGCTCACAAAGTTTGATCCCAAGTTAAGTCAATGAGAGTCTTTTGTAATGGAAGTCTACGGGACAGTTGCTAGGGTGCAGTATGTGGTAGTTAGGGGTGTGGCTAGAAAGTTAAAAGCTCATCAGTTATTGGCAGTTTGGTAGTCTGAGTTAAATGAGCTCAGCCATTAGTCTGTAGGACAGTCTGATGCAGAGTTATGAGCTCATAAAGTTTGATCCCATGTTAAGTCAATGAGAGTCTTTTGAATAGAAGTCTATGGGACAGTTACTAGGGTCAAAAAGTGGTTGCTAGGGCGTGGCTAGAAAGTTTAAAGGTGATCAGTCATTGGCAGTTTGATAGTCTGAGTTAAATGAGCCCAGTTAGAAGTATGTGTGACAGTCTGACGCAGAGTTATGAGCTCACAAAGTTTGATCCAATGTTAAGCCTATGGGATTTTTTTGACAGTCCCGGGACGTTTTTCGGAAAACTGAAAGTCGGATCAGTCTGAGGAGATATAGCAACACGAGTCAGAATAGTTTGGAGGTCTGGAGCGAGTTTGGTGGTAATAGCTCAAAAGCTCTAGGAGGAGATAGAGTCAGAAATTTAGTCTCAGAAGAATAATAAAAAATATAATAATAAGTTTAAATAGCATTTCAGTAGTCTGGCTTTGACAAGCCAGCCTAATAATCAATAAAAACAAGAAAAATGTAAAGTTATCTTTATCTTTTTAATATTCAGCCTAATAGCTATCTATTAGATGAAGAATTACTAGTCTAATGCTTTATTGCAGTAAACAAATATTGATATATCTCTAATACTTGAAATACCATGCAGCCCTAGTCATCTTTCTGTCTATCTACACACAATAGTGTGTGTCTGTGTGTGTGTGTGTTTGTGTGTGTGTGTGTGTGTGTGTGTGTGTGTGTGTGTGTGTGTGTGTGTGTGTGTGTGTGTGTGTGTGTGTGTGTGTGTGTGTGTGTGTGTGTGTGTGTGTGTGTGTACTTACATGGACACTCGTTAAAAACAATAAGCACAGTTCAGTGAACACAGATACTGCATATGCATCCAAAACACACAAAATGCCACAGTTAAAATCTATAGGCAAGAGATGAATAGCCAAACAGAGAATGTAAATAAAACAGCAGTACAGACCATGAAATCGGAGCTGAACTGGCGACTTAACAGGGGAACGGTGAAAGTGTTGTGAATTAATCAGAAAAATTACAGAGGCAAAATTCTGGCATGCCAAGAAGCTTCAGCCTAAATTGAACTTTCAAGGACGAGAGCTTAAAAATGACACGGGTCTCTGGCGGGAACAGCTCAGAATGAAAAATTCTGGCTGCTACAGAGAGATCAGCAAGCATTTAAGCTGGGAGCACTGTTATCAAGGCGAAGACATAAACAAACCCTTAACCTCTGAGATTTGGAAGTTGACGCTTCATTGTAAATAATGACATAATGTTCTATTTAGGATGGCAGGGTCATATTCTAGTCTAAACATCTGCACTGGCAACATTAAACCCAGAATAAAGTGACAACACACATAAACAAACATGGCCCTGACCTCTCGTCACAGTTTATAGTCTGTAGCCTCCCAATGCATTGAATAATACAGCTATTACTCGAGTCATAAAATGTAAAAATGCTAAGAAACACCGAATAACAAACTGTCATGATGAAACATTAGAAGGTTTTTTCTTTTTTTTCTTTTAGAGACCGCAGCACTTATGCTGAATGAAATGTATCTTTCTTGCTTTGAAATTAATTTGAATGACATTAAGTGAATCAATCATCACCCAAAGCACTGGATACATTTGTGATAACTCGACCTCTGCTTCTGTAATTCAGCAAATTGGAGTTTATTTGTCTGTATTTTTCCTGCCTAGGCTATGAAGAAAGAAAGAAAAAAATAAAGCAAGAAATAAAGCAAGAAAGAAAGAAAGAAAGAAAGAAAGAAAGAAAGAAAGAAAGAAAGAAAGAAAGTACCATCTGAAATTAGCATTTTTCTTCGGCATCCTAGGTTTGGATTCAGTAATTTCACTTTTATGGCAAAGAATAGGTAATTTTCATTGAATTTAACATGAAATAACTTAACATGAACATAAGAGGCAGAGATAAATGCTCATTGTAGAATGAATTTCTAGATGGCACTTAGAGGTTTTTGTATCTGAACTCTTCATATGTATTTATGTATACATGTTTACATTCTTTCTTCTTCTCGACCATCAAACATGCTACGGGCATAAATTGTTTTTCCAAACAAGACCAAATTGAGACAAAAAAAGACTATTCCCTACAATGCACTGAATTAAATTGCCATAACCACACATCAGTTCACAATTTACACTGAAGCTCTCATCTTAGGATGAAGTCTGAGAAAATATTTACAGTATCTTAAGCATACACAGCATCCAGACATTTCAGATGCATGTTTTATCTTCTATGCCATTTTAACTTGTGACATTAGTGGCCTTTTTTTCAAAGGCAGATGAGATGAACAGATCTGAAATTGTGCTGCAGCCTTGATGGCGAGGCGAAGCAGAACAGAGGAGAACTGTGTGGCTTTTGATTAAGATTTTAATGAGTGCATCCTCTCGCAGGCATGGGTCATTAATCATGTCCTATATGGAGGTGTATGACCGACAGGACAGAGTCTGTGCATGGCAGTGTTGGATCAAGGCCGCCATTTTATAGACACATGACCAGATTCCAGT
Organism: Danio rerio; assembly: GCF_052040795.2. NCBI lineage: Eukaryota > Metazoa > Chordata > Actinopteri > Cypriniformes > Danionidae > Danio > Danio rerio. The sequence goes on along the minus strand of NC_141034.1, from coordinate 33,455,378 downwards.
GGTACACTTATGATCAATTTGTCCTTCTCATTCTCTCTCTCTCTCTCTCTCTCTCTCTCTCTTATATATATATTAATAGACCTTGCTATATCTCACTTCCTAGTTTTATCTCACCTCTATAAAATGAGACATTCATACTATCAGGTAATTATTATAACAATCACCTATGATACGAGTGGACTGGTGAGAATTTTCATGTATGTGCAAACAAAATGAGATACAGTTGACACTTAAATTCACTGTGATATTTCTTTCATGGTTTTAAGAAATATCCTAACCACCAATTGCGATGAGGCCACGGGCCAAGTTTTATAATCACAGCACTACTGATACAGCCATACCACAAAAGCTACCAGTGTGATATTGCATTTATACAATAGTTTGATGGCATGAGTGTGTAGTTTAAAAAAACCAAGGCGTGTTTTAAAAAACAAATAAAAAATTTCTGAAGCTGACTGTCTAAACAGAAAAAAACTCTTTTCTAATAAAAAAGTGTATCTTTTTTTTTGCCACAACACAAAATGTATCATGTAGATCAGGGATTCCCAAACTTTTCAGCCCACGACCCCCAAAATAACAATGCCAGTGACTCGCGACCCCCAATATTCTCTCAGGTAGTTATAAATATATAAACTTTGCACACAACGGTGCACACATCCCAGTAGGCCCAAGTGTTTTCATCATTTAATTTTAGAGAATGCCACTCCATGTTCAATTGTGGCATGTATTTATTTTATTTTTTTTTTATGTATGTGAGTCTCGTAAAGGTGTCTGAAAGTTTGACCTGGAGCCATAAAATCAATGTGCTACATTTGACGCTTTTGCTGTGTCTTTAATATTACGTAATCACTTCAGGGGTCAAAAACTAAAAATCTAATAAAAAAGGCTGCTGGTTGGCTTGTTTTTTTTATGTTTATTAATAACATGTTTACAATATTACTATTAACTACTGTTTTGTTCTTGAGTATGTTATGGATAAAATGTGGTAATTCTACCACATCGGGGGTCGCAACCCCCACTTTGAGAACCACTGATGTAGAGTACTGTATACATCTCAGTGATGACAAATCAGAAGGTCTAGCCTAGCGCAATGACCAACATTATATTAAATTATTTATCTACTGCATCTGGGTATTCACCAACATTAAAGCCAAAACAAAGCAAACTCTAGATCATTATAGTATAACCAAGTAAAGTAATGCAATAAACATGAGAGAGAGAGAGAGAGTGAGTGAGAGAGAGAGAGAGAGAGAGAGAGAGAGAGAGAGTGAGAGAGAGTGAGAGAGAGAGAGAGAGAGAGAGAGATGGACTTAGAGTGTTATTTACCTTAACTTCTGTATTGATTATATTTTTTTGTAAATAAAAATGCTTGAAACAAACATACATGCACTATATTTGCCTAATTACTTGTGTAATATTCTTACTAGGGCTGTCCAATAATTTAAAATCACAATTCAAAAAATTAAAAATTTGAATTTGAAAGACTGCAATTTAAGCACATGAGATTTCTAAACCGCATAAGGCTGCAATTTTATCTGATAACTTATTTAGATTTTTATTCAGAATATGTTCTTGTGCACATGATTTTAATGTTAACCAATCAGAGCTGACGCAGCGCACCTGGCAATTACAGCTAAGCTGAGCGGGAGAAAGATGTTAAGCAGGTCACTCCGTGCACTACGAAGTTGAGCGGGAAAACCTGAATAGGCGAGCAGGAAGAAAGAACATGACATATGGATCAAAATAAAAATGATTTGGTGCCAAAGAGAAATTCAACGTCAGTCATTTGGGAGTGTTTTGGATTCAGGAGAGAGGATGAGTCACAAAGCAAGGTAACTTGCAAGAATTGTGAAATTATAATTCCAACGAAACGGAACAATACCACAAATCTGTTCCAACACTTAAAACAGCATCATAAAAAACTACATTATCAATGCATGTAAACAAAATCCATCAAAACAAATAAAAGCACACATCAAAGCCAGCCCAAACAGACTGAACAAGTATCCATTGTTCAAGCATTTGCAAACGTCGTGCCTTATTAGAAAAGATCCGAGAAAGAATTACAGACACAATCACATATCATATAGGCTAGGATATGATGCCTGGCACATTGTCAATAAAGACGGCTTCCAAAGACTAATACAAACACTTGACAAGATACCAGCTGCCATCTCGCACTCATTTCACACAATTTGCAATTCCCGAAATGTATAAGAAATATAAGGCAGGTGTTGAACACAAGCTCAAGCAGGTGAAATACTTTGAAACGACCACAGATATGTGGTCCAACAGAACAATGGGGGCCATACATGAGTTTAACGGTCCACAATATCAATTACAACTTTACAATGAAAAGTTAATGATTGCAAACAGCATTCTTTCCAGAACATCACTGGAGATAATCAACACAGGTTCATTCTGAGAACGTAGTCCTGTGGACGTTTCTGGAGACCGCGAATTATGTAGCTGGAGGTGCGTATAGCTGGATTTCATTTTTAAAGCAAACATTATGGGCCGGTATGATGTTGTTTCTTTTGGTGCTTACCGGCTGACCGCTTACCTCCATGTGGAGGGCTTTCCTGCTGGAACCAGTTTTTCCAGTTAGCTTTTCATGTACCTCGGCGGACTTGAGAAACAGACAGGAGTTGAACACGATGGCGACGATGACCAGGTTCCAATTCAGGGAAGAACGGTTCCCGAAAAAAAAAACAGAATCCAAAAAATAAAACGAACGAGTGAACAACAGGGTGAGAATGTAATAAAATCCGAAAACGTGGTAAGGATCAGGCGAGGGCTTTTCTTTTTCTCAACCGCTTTTGTAAACCGTCGGCTGGGTTTAGGGAAGTAAGCGTGTGGGCCGGTCAGTCGGTAAAATTGTTTGGTTTTAGGGAAGGAGGGTGGGTCAGTTAATTGGCCAATCGCCCAATCATTCAGTCATTCAGTCAGTCGACAGCGGCCTCTGGTGGGTTCAAATAGGAACAGCGTAGGCGCAAACGGCACTCCTGAGAGGCATTTGAGATACGAAAAAGTGCACACAGCGCCCTCTCGTCGACTCGCGAAAACAAAAAATGCGTACCTCCCGGGACGTATTTCGCGGTCTCCAGAAACATCCATGGAACTACGTTTTCAGACTGAGCCTGGGTTGGAGAAAATATATCTGAAGGTGTAAAAAAGAAGCTTTAGCATCATGGGGACCTTGAGCAACAAGTGTCTATCACCAAATTTATTTTTTGTTGTCTGTTTTAAAAACAATTTTACTATGGTTTTGTTTATTAAAACCATGTTATTTCATTGTTATGCACTTCTTGTGCACTAAATAAATTTAGAATGTATGCATGTATGTAGCTTGTTTGAAAAAGCAAAAAACTGTTGCCAATATTACAAATAAAATCACAATTACAATAACCCAAAAAAACTCGCAATTTGATAATTTGTTCATATGCACAGCCCTAATTCCAACAATAAATATTTTTTGTAAATAACGCATACATATCAATTGTCCTCAAATCCTCATTTCTCCCAAACTCCACATATTAACAATTTATTAATCAAATGCCACTCAATAGTCCGTCACCCCCCTTAATTTTACACTCTCACAATTAAGAGCAACAAGAGTGCCTGTTTATTGGACTAATCCCAAAATCCACATCCTGCCTCTGCTCTCACTTTCTTAATCTGCCTCTAAATAAAGGGATTTGAGGCATCCAGGGGTTTTCTGTGCCGACATGTCGCAGCTCACACCAACCGTCACAAGCGTGCAGTCGCCAGAGCGAAGGTGCAAACGTGAAGCGGTAATTAAGGAGCAGCAGAGGGAAGCTGCTGCTCGGGGAAACAGTCAGAGACATGGCCTGGTCCACTGGGAGTTTGAGTAATGACTTCCTCTACAGCTCCGGTGAGATTACGTCTAAACCCACGCCATATCACACACACGCAGAATAACACTTGCATTAACCTACAGCTCACGTAAGGAAGTAACCGAGATGTTGTGATGCTCTGCTGAGTGTTTCTCTGGTGCTGGAAAGAGGAATATCTAAGCACACATCATTAATGCAAATGTTTATTTAAATTTTTATTTTGCATTTTGTTTTTTGTTTTTTTGCTCCATACAACGAGAAGTAAAGAAGTTAAAATATGGCAATGCAGATATTTAGGATTAAAAATATGAATAAACTAATACACACTTTATGGTACAAGTAACAAACCATAATCTAGAGGTTTTAACTCAATAAACTACTCATTTGCTGCTTATTAATATTTAGTAAAGTAGTATTGGTTTTAGAAAATGGATTATGGATGTAGAATAAGATCATACTTTATAAGTATAAACTGGTAATATCTTAATATTAAGCCTGTAGTTAATAGTGGGAACTGGTGCTTAAAAAGTTCAAGCATTGTGTTAGAATTTTTTTACACATTATATTAAATATGTTACATTAAATATGCACCAAATTGGATTAAACAGGTTCAAAATTCTTGTTTCAAAATAGTTTGGCAACTATATAAAATACATGTAAATATGCATTGCCTCAGCACCTCACCCTTCACAAATATCACATTTAAATTAATATTTTATATGCTTTTCAACATTATATTTGTGAATATACATTAGATTGTCACAATCACTTGTGATCTAATCCTAGTAGATCGCTGGTAATAAACACAGATCACTCAAGAACAAATCTGTCATCACATAGACTTCAGATCCCTGCACCACACACTCACACCTGTTCTGGTTGTTCGCTGATTGCTAACAGAACTGATTACACAGACTTTAAAAGAAAACTTTTTTGAAAAAAATAAATAAATAAATAAAAAAAAATTTAAAATTTTGAAAAATCAAAAATTATGATTAATTATTTGAATATATTCGTTTAATAAATCTGTTATGTTCAAATGCATATATTACCTATATTCACTTACTAAAATTCTCAATTCTTTATTGATTTTTAAAAATAAAATATTGTATATAATCATGGGAATTACACATGAACATATACCTCTAAAAATGTTTAATTGTTAAATATTTATTACAATTTTAAACAACTGCTTTCTTATTGTATGTAGTTAAAATGAAATTATTACTCCAAACATTATTGCTTTAATTACTATTACATTATTAAAAATAATTTATTAATAGTTACAATATCAATTATAATCAATATTAGAGTACTTTCTGAAGGATCATGTGACTGAAGACTTTAGTAATGAAGGTAAAAATTCATCATTGAAATGGAATTAACTGGAATGAATGATTTAATTAAATTATAAACTATAATTTACTTTATAGTGCAAAACAATTCACAATTTTACAATTTGTACAGTATATTTGATGAAATAAATGCAGTCTTGGTGAGCAGAATAAGCTTATTTTAAAACATTTAAAAATCCTACAGACCCCTATGTTCATGATGTGTAACAAAATAAACTAAATAATGTTAATGATAAAAAGAATGAAAACAAAATAATTACGAAGCCAGAAAGCTCACAATCTCAAAACTGACAGATAAAAAAGCAGTGTTTTAGCCTGCAGTGTCTGGGCTTAAGAATAGCTGACAAGCCTAACGCCTGTAACAACAGCAGATGAGCTACATGAATAGCAGCAGGTGAGAGTGCAGAAGAGCACAGGTGCCCCTCTCATCTCCTCTCCACACATCCCTGATGAGGGTTAAAGAGACATTGGGACTTTGACACAAGAGCGTGTGACCAACAGGCCATTCCAGGACCGCCAGACCAGGTCAGACGTCACCCACCAGCACCTCCCAGCAATATTAAAACAATACACTTGACAGTCTCGCACCGTCATCTCAGGGAAGATTAGTAAATCTGTGTCACAGCTTGACATTCTTACCATCTGCTGGGCAAATTATTCAAATTTGCAATAAATGCCAGCATAGAAAGTGGTGATGCAGAGTAATTAGCAAACTGACAGAGGTGCCACGTTACGGCTGAGGGAAGCTGCGTTCTTCTTCTGCCTTGTTGTTGGTTTTAATCTTCATATCACAGGACACGAGAAGGGCAGGGCAGGAACATGTTAGAAAGCCACAGAAGCGCTGTTTAAACACCTCCTGGGTAAATGGCACGCGCGGCCAGGAGCCGAAACCTCTCCACGCTGAATAAATGCCAGTGGAGACAGGTTTCCTGTGTGGGAAATGTCAGCGGGAGAGGTGCGAGTGGGCCGACTCATCTCTGGTCTTCATCGGGTCAATAGGACACCCGTCCTCATCATCACCGCTCAATTTAGAAGGCGCTGGTAAAAGCATCAGAATCACTTCACGCTTGTGCTGGCTAATTTAAACCCCACGCTGCAAATGCTGGGCATGCAAGGACTGGCTTGCATTGGCTCATAAATCAGCTTTCCAAGAATGCAATCTATTAAAGATTGGGATAATAAATGCGAAATTCGACAATTTATCCCAACCTCTCAAAATGTGCTCTTCTTCATGCTCTTGAAGGATACTCTTTCCCATAAACATACATTATAATGGTTGCCATCAAGGACATTAAGTTACAACAATCAATGAAGTAAACAAATAATACATTTTTTAAAGACATCCAGCATTTGCATACATATTTACATACATAAAATTGTGTAAAAATATCAAAAATCAATTTCTTATTAGTAATTCGCAAAATTTTAGGGCAATTTTCAACAAACGAACGAACGAACGATTGAACAAACGAACGAACGAATGAACAAACAAACAAACAAGGCCCTGGACTATAAATATGTTTCTCCTTGGCAATAGTCAAAAATATACTATATAAATCTAAATTTTAGATTTTCTTTAATACCAAAAGTCTGCAGCATCCACCTGGATGGCTCGACGGTAGCCATTTTGTGCTAAAATGCACACCATACACCAGCTGATTGGTGAAGAGGAGACAGAATGATGAAGACAATTATGATATAAGAATGGTCAGGAGGCCATGATGGACAGAGGGCAAATTTGGCCAGGATGCCAAAGTTAAAACCCTACTCTTTTTCTAAAGACATCCTGGGATTTTTAACGGCCACAGAGAGTCAGGACCTCGGTTTAACATTTCATCCGAAAGATGGTGCTCACAGAGTAGTATATCAGTACCCATCAATATAGTGGGGCGTTAGAAACCACACAAGCCACTGGTTGCGTACCCCTACTGGTCACACTAACACCACTTCTGGCAGAAATTTAGTTTTCCCATATGCAGAGAGCTAGCTTCCAGCTTAAGGATATTAAGACAATCAAAACCATTAAGATAAGTAACGAGCATTGTACTTAAATTGGACAATTGTAAATACAATTTTCTCATTACTTAGATTTTTTAATCCTCAGATTCCAGATTTACAAATAGTTGTATAGAATAGAATAGAATAGAACAGAATAGAACAGAATAGAATAGAATAGAATAGAATAGAATAGAATAGAATAGAATAGAATAGAATAGAATAGAATAGAATAGAAAACAGAACAAAAAAGAATAAAATAGAATTGAATAGAAAATAAAACTGAAGAGAAGAGAAGAGAAGAGAAGAGAAGAGAAGAGAAGAGAAGAGAAGAGAAGAGAAGAGAAGAGAAGAGAAGAGAAGAGAAGAGAAGAGAAGAGAAGAGAAAATAAAACAGAAGTGAATAGAATAGAATAGAATAGAATAGAATAGAATAGAATAGAAAATAAAATAGAATATAATAAAAACAGAATAGAGTAGAAGAGAATAGAAAATAAAACAGAACAGAACAGAACAGCATAGAATAGAACAAAATAGAATAGAAAATAAAACAGAATATAATAGAATAGAATAGAAAACAGAATAGAATAGAAAACAGGGTAAAATAGAATACAATACAAAAAAAAAACAATAGAATAGAATAGAATAGAATAGAATAGAATAGAATAGAATAGAATACAATAGAATACAATAGAATAGAATAACCATGCATTTAAATGAGATTCCATTTGGATTCACAAATCATCAGATTTAGGCAAAGAGTCTTACTGACCTCAAACTTTAAATAGTACATTAAAAGTGAATCATACTGACAATCTATTCAAACTGCCTTCATCTAGAGTGTCTTATTGGCAGATTAAGGCAGTGTGAATGGTCATTTACACTAGTTTTCCAAGAATACCCATGGGCCACAGGTCACCAAACAACCTTGCCCATATGACATCATAATCAGGGCCTACAATAAACAAGTCTGGAGGGAAGCAATTAATGTCCATCAGATGAAGAGTCACAGATGACTGAAGGCTGGTCTGGCTGAGGGACAGCTACAGTAAACCCAAAGGGCTCCATGACAAGGGGAGGGAATCTGCAATATGCTGCACGCTCAGAGAAGCATTGCCAAACCCCGCCATCTCTAATGGTGGCATATTCAAGATGGACCTGCATGATAAACAAGACAATACTGCACAATATGATAAGGCAAATATTGTGGCTGCCTATTGGCAGGTCTTTGAAAAATGACTCACACCTTCACAATAGGAAACCAAATTAACATATTTCGAAAAAAGAAAATGTGTGTGTGTGTGTGTGTGTGTGTGTGTACATGTTTTTGTGACATATCAGGACACAAATCTGTATAATGACATGGGTATGACACAGGTATTACAAAAAGGAGGTGAAATATGAGGACATTGCTGACGTCCTCACTTCTCAAAATGCTTATAAATCCTACAGAATGAGTTTAATCAGAGAGTAAAGCTGCACACAGTCTCCTGTGATGGTAGGGTTTAGGGGTGGGGTGGGGTGAGGGCAATATAATATTCGGTTTGGGCTGCATAAAATGAATAGAAACCTATGTAATGTCCCCACTTTTCACAAAAACAAACATGTGTGTGTGTGTGTGTGTGTGTGTGTGTGTGTGTGTGTGTGTGTGTGTGTGTGTGTGTGTGTGTGTGTGTGTGTGTGTGTGTGTGTGTGTGTGTAATTCACTGTTTATTTATTGCACTGAATTTTAACTTTCCATTTTTCCGTCTATTCATCCATCCATCCATCCATCCATCCATCCATCCATCTATCTATCTATCTATCTATCTTATACTGTCCAGCCGTCCGTCCATTCATTCATTCATTCATTCATTCATTCATTCATTCATTCATTCATTCATCCATCCATTCATCCATTCATCCATTCATCCATTCATTCATTCATTCATCCATCCATCCATCTATCTATCTGTCTGTTTTATACTGTCCAGCCGTCCATCCATCCATCCATCCATCCATCCATCCATCCATCCATTCATTCATTCATTCATTCAATTGATCATTCATTCATCCATCTATCTGTCAATAAAGCAGTTATTATAATTTAACCAGAAAGTGACATTCCTAATGGCTATTAGCACATTAGCTAAACAAATGTATTAATAAGTTATCTAAAAGGAACCATGTTATAATATAAACAAACTATGAAATAAACAATGAAGTATATAAACAGCCTAATTAACATTATAAAAATGTAAGTTTTCAATTATAACTGACAGTTTTTTTGTAAGTTCCCACAATATCAAAACTGTGATTTTTTGTTATTATATTTTATATGACTTATTTAAGCGAATGTTCACACAATTCAGTGAGTGACACGCAAATTGCAAGAAAACAATCAAAGAATATATTCCATTTCATTGCATTCACAGCACTGCCACAGAATAGACTGCAATTAAAATAAATCAATGACTTGCAAAATAAAATACAATTCAGTTGCTGGTCAGATATGGAAGAAAACATTGTGATGAAAATTCCCACAAAACAAAGCACGCTAGCAGACCCAAATCCACTGATATATGCATACAGTAAGAGGCTGTATTTTGAAGGACCTCTGAGCGCAGCAAAAGTTTAAAGTGACATTCAGTAGCACTTCCCAAGGGCACTTGATCATCCACAGCAGCGCTACATGTTTAATGCGCATCATTCTCCTACAACGTCCCATTTTATCCACAACAAAGTCACAGATACTGAAGAGTGTTCTGCATAACCAAGTGTCAATTTTTATGAGTTGACACCCTCATACCAAAACACTAACAGAATTTACTGTGTCTGTCTGTTCTCTCTTTGTCAACCACCAACCCATTCCAACATATTTCCTGACTTTCTCCCTTTCCTGATGTCACAGGACAGAAGTTGCCTTTGGGGGGCCAATGGAAACATGGTTCCAGCTTCAATGACATAGCTCACTGGTCCAATTAAGCATGCTAGATTTAGCGTCATTAGAAGAGACATCTTTTGGAAGCAAGAAATTCGGGATGAAATGAAGGCTGCACTAGCGACTCCCTGTCAATTGGCATAGAGCAGGAATAGGTATCATTCCCAAGGACCATATATCTAACACAGCAATATATTTAACATTTAAACAAAAAAAGATTAAAATAAACAATAAGTGTTTGAGGACACTTGGCATTCTGTGTTTTAATGCAATACTTATTGGGGGAAGCACTTGCATGTATTTATTTACTCCTTTATGAAGCAGTTAGCTGGTTAATGTAGTATCTTACTGTCACAGTCCGATGTAAGGTGCAGGGGAGAGAAACAAAAGTGTGGATCCAAATGCAGCATTGACGGAACTAAATGAAAATCTATTTAAAAAAAAAGTAAAACAAGACAAGACAAAACAAACCACCAAACACATTGACATCATGGGAGTAATGAAAATGACAACAGACAACAAAAGGGGCAAACAAACTGAAATAAATAGTGCTGGTGATGAGTGGGAATGAGCTGCAGCTGTGTGTGTGTGTGTGTGAGAGAGAGAGAGAGAGAGAGAGAGAGAGAGAGAGAGAGAGAGAGAGAGAGAGAGAGAGAGAGAGAGAGAGAGAGAGTGCCTGGATGACGGCTAGCTGGATCATGTGTAGATTAGTGCAATGCATTCTGGTCCTGGTAGTTCATGTGGTGTGTGCATCTGCAGCAGCTCAATCACAGTTGATCATGACACTTATGATATACAGTACAATATATTCAGCATTTTCTTACATTTTAATGACATCAAATATAATAAAGTTATTAGTATTTCTTATTTTTATTCTTGTTACAATTATTATTATTATTATTATTATTATTATTATTATTTGCTGCTGGTAGGGCATCTGCTCCGTAAAAACACGTCAGAGTAATTGGTGGTTCATTCCACTGTGGCGACCTCTGATAAAGCAGGGACTAAGCCGAAGGATAGTGAGTTAGTGTGCAATAATATTATTTTATTATTATTATTATTATTATTATTAAAATATTTTCAACAAATAAACAACCAAAAAATTAGCTCATTTTGTGCAACTAATTAATTAATTTATTGATTTGTTTATAATAATAATAATAATAATAATAATAATAATAATAATAATTGCTGCTTTGCAAAACATATGTCAGAGTAATTGGTGGTTTATTCCACTGAGGCGACCCCTGATAAAAGAGGACTAAGCCAACGGATAGTGAGTTAGTGTGAGTTAATGTGCAATATTATTATTATTATGATTATTATTATTTAAAAAATATTTTCAACAAATTATCAACAACCAAATAATTAGTTCATTTGGTGTATTTAATTATTAATTTTTTTATTTATGATATAATACTGAAATAATAATAAAAATAATAATAATAATAATAATAATAATAATAATAAGTATAATCCTTATTGCAGTTATCTTTATTTGTTTATGTACATTTAATTATTATTATTATTATTTTATAGTCAAGCACAATAATCCTTTCAAAGTAAACCACTGACAATCTGCCAGGGTATAGTTTCAGAAAATGATATTTTTATTATTCCATCTCTATCCACGATCCTTTTAAAATATCTGTCCTCTCGAAAAAGCCATTTGGTAACGGCTGCATTTGAGCAATACGGCAAGTGCTGTCGGCCATTCATCTCCGCCAAACAAATGACCTCCAAGGTGGCTTGATGACTGTGAACACAGCAGGGGTGACAGTGGAAGGTTAGATGTGAGTGGGACCTCCAGAGAGGCCCGAGACAGTGGGTGTGAAGAGATCTGACCCTCCGCTGAAAAAGGAACTACACAATGCTTCAGGTCAATGTCACTGGATCCCCCACTGATAGCAGCCATTACTCCACAGCAGCCAGACTGTAAATCCAAGGACAGCAGCACAGCTTTCCAGTGTGCATTTCAAAAAGTCAGCTCAAAACTTTACAAGTAAACCGCCTGTAGAAAACAACACTCTCAGTGGCCTCTGCTGATACATAGCCATCAATTTTGGCACCATTGGTAAATGCAAGAATTTTTTTTTCCATAATATATAAAAAAATAAAAATAAAAAAAAAACTCATAAATTTGCAAACATTTAAAAAATAAAATAAAATAATAGCGTTTGCCTATTACTTGCACCTATATGAACAATTTTTCCAATATTCCCATTGGTATTTTACACATTGTAGTACTTTTGGGTGACCAAAAATATTCAATTTTTCCAACTCAAATGCATAAAACACAGACCACATAGGTCAAACCAACAATTTGTAAGACCAAAAGAACAGAACTGTAATTTATTGAAAAAGGTTGTTGAGCTTAACAAAATGTTAACTGGCTATAAGAAGATAGCGAAATCAAAACAAGTGTTGTGAATTGGCCAGGAAAAAGATGTGTGTTCATTTTATCTTAATGCACTGTTAGGAGAAAAGCTCAACTGACCAAAAAATAAATAAATAAAAATTTGAGAATTGCAGAAGTTTGTTGAGTCTTAGGGTGAGAAATTCCTTCAATATTTGTAATAATTATCTTTAAAAATAAAATAAAATTCAATTCAATTTAATCAAATAAAATTAAATTAAGGTCGAAGCAGTGGTGTAGTAGGTATTGTTGTCGCCTTACAGCAAAAAAAGTCGCTGGTTCGAGCCTCGGCTCATTTGGCGTTTCTGTGTGGAGTTTGCATGTTCTCCCTGCGTTCGCGTGGGTTTCCTCAGGGTGCTCCAGTTTCCCCCAAAGTCCAAAGACATGCGGTACAGGTGAACTGGGTAGGCTAAATTGTCCGTAGTGTTTGAGTGTGTGTGTGAATGTGTGTGTGGATGTTTTTCAGAGATGGGTTACGTCTGGAAGGGCATCCGCTGCGTAAAAACTTGCTGGATAAGTTGACGGTAAATTAAATTAAATTAAATTAAATTAAATTAAATTAAATTAAATTAAATTAAATTAAATTAAATTAAATTAAATTAAATTAATGGGAAAAATTCTTTGAAAATTGCATAAAGTTTGTTGAGTCTAAGGATCAGAAAGCCTTTAAATATTTTATTTTATTTTATTTTATTTTATTTTGTGGGCGAAGCAGTGGCGCAGTAGGTAGTGCTGTCGCCTCACAGCAAGAGGGTTGCTGGTTCGAGCCTTGGCTCAATTGGCGTTTCTGTGTGGAGTTTGCATGTTCTCCCTGCATGGGTTTCCTCAGGGTGCTATGGTTTCCCCCACAGTACAAAGACATGCGGTACAGGTGAATTGAATAAGCTAAATTGTCCGTAGTGTATGAGTGAGTGTGTGAATGTGTGTGTGTGTGGATGTTTGCCAGAGATGGGTTGCGGCTGGAAGGGCATCCGCTGCGTAAAAACTTGCTGGATAAGTTGGCAGTTCATTTTGCTGTGGCGACCCCGGATTAATAAAGGGACTAAGCTGACAAGAAAATGAATGAATGAATGAATGAATGAATACATGTTTTGGTTTGGTTTTGGTTTGGTTTGGTTAAGCAAAACATTTTCTGAAAGTTGTGGTAGGTAATCGAGTCTTAGGGTCAGAAACCCTTATTTTTTTTATTAATACTAAAAAAAAAGTATTTTATTTTATTTCATTGACATGTATAACTGCTATGCCTGCAATTGATTGTTTTTATTTTTTGTTTAAAAAATAATTTTATTTAAAAATGAAAAATTATTTAAAAGATCAAACAATCAAGAAATTTCTTTTAACAGCCTACTTTGCACAAATTTACCAAGAGTGCCAATATTAGTTGTACACTGCAGTGAATATAGAGTAGTTGAAATATTCAACATCAGTCTTTTAAAGCAGAAGTGAGGCAAAGACATCATATTGATGGAAATGCAAAGGGAAATATCCTCTTCCTCCACTACATGGGGGCCTTTCGGGTTTTATGCTAAATGCACATCCACTAGTCACTTCACAGCGTTACTTCTCAGCGAGAGCCTACGGGCAATAGTGCTTTTTTATTTGTTTGTAATGTTAAAGCATTCCACAAATGGCCAAGTCGGTGGTGTAAATTGTGCGTACTTACATTTAGGCAATCGACAGAGCTCGTTACAACAAAACACAGTGGCTAAATTTATTTAGAATGGACTGAAAATCCAATATGCCAGTGGGAGGGGGAGAGAGAGAAAAAGAAAGAGGCAGAGATGTGGAGATAGACGCGGTAAAGAGACGGAGATGCTGAGAAGGTAAATTGAAAACGTAAAAGATTGCATAGAAATTATCCCCTGTGAAGGTTCTATTCTGAAACAAAAATAGATGAATATGGACCAGGTGTAGTATGATGCAAACAAAGAACATCCATCAATTTGTTGTGTTTGTAACTGCTTATTAAATATGTCTGTGTATTGAAGTAGAAAGACGCATGAGTATATGACAAAGAGGTCAAGAAGCATTCATTACATGTGTAGTAATGCTGAGGCAAAAAAAAAAATGTTTGTAATGGGAGGTATTTACGAGTGAAACAAGATATTTAATGAGAAACAATGTATGGCTTGGAACTTAAAATGTCAGTTACACTGAAAAAATAAGCACAAACAACACAAGTCTTAATGTTTTTGTTTTTTGTTTTTTGCGACAAATTAATTGTTTAATGCTCAATCCACTTAAATTTGCTAAAAACAAACAAGGTAACTTCATTTCTTCAAATTGTCCTGACACAAATCAATGTTGTGGAACCCATCATTTTTTAATAGTGTAATAGGCTGTAATACAATGTAAAAAAATACAAGGTTCCACACAATTCATTCGTGTTGTGCCAAAACAAATTGATTAAATAAAGTTTTTGCAAATTTTAATTGGATTCAACGAAAGAAATTTGTCTCAAAAACAATTTAAAATGGTGTTATTTCAACTCATTTTACATAAGTACTGTAGTTTGAAAAGGCAGCAACAGTGATTGCTAAAATACACCTTATTTAATTTATGAATATAATACTGATGTTGCAGGGTCAGAAATTAACAGGGCCTTGTGGAAAATATTCCAAAAAAAAAAGGAAAAAAAGGCATATTAACTAAGAATCCAAAAAATGAGTATGCAAACTACTAGAGTACTACTAGAGTACTACTTTAGTACTACTTTTTTAGATACTAGAGTATCCAAAACATAGCCAAGTACAAGTACATCTATAAAGATTAGTCACAATTAAAGTTAGAAATGAAAATAAAGGAAAAGAGTGCAGTGATGTATCAGATTTAGATTTTATTGATGCACATTTGGAACACTGAGCATTCTTATCAATTTAATGTGTTTTTATTGAGCTTATTGTGCTTGGATTGGTTATTTTTAAGAGTGGAGCACATTTTCACTTCAGTTTTCAATTTGCAGCACTTGCATCACGCAGTTTGTCGGCTGCACATCCATGATATAAATCTCCCTTCCACCACATCCCAAAGATGCTCTATTGAATTGAGATCTGGTGACTGCCATTTGAGTACAGTGAACTCAAGTGCCAAGAAAATATCCCCCACACCATTACACCACCAACAGCAGCCTGAAGTGTTGATACAAGGAAAAAAATGGATCTATGCTTTCAGGTTGTTGATGACAAATTCTGACCCTACCATCCAAAAGTTGCAGCAGAAATTTGAGACTCATCAGACCAGGCAACGCTTTTCCAATCTTCTATTGTCCAATTTTGGTGAGCCTGTACCAATTGTAGCCTCAGTTTCCTGTTCTTAGCTGACAGGAGTGTCACTCGGTGTGGTCTTCTGCTGCTGTAGCACATCCGCCTCAAGGTTCAACATGTGCGTTCAGAGATGCTCTTCTGCATACCTTGGTTGTATCGAGTGGTTACTTGAGTTACAGTTCTCTTCCTAGCAGCTGGAACATTCTCTGCCCATTCTCCTCTGACCTCTGGCATCAACAAGGCATTTGCACCCACAAAACTGCCGCTCACTGGATATTTTTTATTTATTTTAATTTTTTTTGGGGACCATTCCCTGTAAACCCTAAAAATGGCTGTGTGTGAAAATCCCAGTAGATTAGCGGTTTCTGAAATACTCAGACAAGCCCGTCTGACACCAACAACCATGCCACATGTCACTTAAAACACCTTTTTCCCCATTTTGATACTTTACTTGAACTGCAGCAGATTGTCTGATTGGCTGATTATAAATTATATATATAGTCAGGTTACTCTGAAACAACTTCAACAAAGAAACTGTTGAGCCAACTGAGTAATTATAATCCACGTTGTAGGTACGTGATATGTATAATGTAAATGTTTCATGGAGGTTAAAGGTCCTTCCATATAAATTCAAGTAAAAAAAAAAGTATTTTTAGGAGTGCAAAAATCAATAAGGTTATGTGGTACTTGATACGAATATATTAGCTAAATTTGCTTAATTAAAATAAATATTGAACAAATTTGACTCTCTGTTTAGTCAGTCTTGGCAATGTCATTTTCACTTCATGTTCCCAACTTCATTTACACCTGTTCCAGTAATATCTCTATGCAATGGAAGTCTGTTTTTACATAATCCTGCAAAGAAATCGCTCAGAGAATGTGCTAAAAAGCTTATTACAGATGAACATTTTATTAGCTCGGCTTTTCATCATTATACAAACACTAAACGGCATTTGGGGAATTTTGTGTTTACATTTGCATGAATTGTCTTGACAGAAACAAGGTGTCCTTGCAGAGTTCCTGAGTGCAGAAAACATCTAAACAGCCCTGATGAAAGATTAAAAAGTGGAGCGAGAGACTGAAAGAGTGTGAAAGCAAAGAGAGTGTCTAATGCGGCCTCCGCACTGAGCGCTGAGGGAACAGACGCCCTCTACAAAAGAATTGCTTATTTGTTAGAACACTTATTCCTAACCTAAAATGCACTGCTACGCTACTTTAAGCAATGCAGCGCAAATGATCTTGCCTTTTCCGTCGGTCTTGTCTCTCGTTCCCTCAATGGCGATGAAATTGCCTTTATTCGACTCTGGATTCTATGCTGGATGGACTAATTAAACAAAGGTAGAGTTTGAAGGGTGATTACGGCAGACTGATTAATCTCCGTGGAGTGAAGAGATTCAGAGTGGGCTCAGAAGAGTGTTTGAGAAAACGCTGCTTCATATTCTCACCTCCGACAAGGGATGTTGGGGTTATTAAACACACACAAACACATCCACGCACACAAACTAAAAAACACAAGCATTGTTCTCAGTCATGTGTTCCTACTCTAATTGTATCCACTCAGCATCACTTTCCATCCCCTTGTGTTTCCTTTCATTTTGTGTAAAGTCTTCCACCGTCCCCTTGGCTGGCAGCACATGTCATCCTGCAGTAATTATCTGCGCCCATTCCGGAAAGTGACCTTCAGCAACTCTGAGAAACATACTAATCAGAGAGCAATTAGAGCAGATTTGTCAAAAGCAGGCAATGTGAGTCTCAACAGCGATCGCTTCCTTGCATGGGCCTGCAAACATTCAGTGTTTGCACCGCAGGGAATTTATCAGCCATAGACAGGAATAATTCTTGCAAATATTCTCTGTCGTTAACAGACACAGTACAGTTTTCACACCCTGGTGCAATAGTGATTTCTGACTGAAAGAGAACAGCCGCTGTTCTAATAAGTGATTCACTAAAGGTGTCTGAAAATTTAAAAGAAGAGAAAGCTGAGAAAAAATAGGAGATACTACAAAAGATTAAAACATTGTAATTGCATAATCAATCGCTACAAGGTTTGCTGATTTGTTTTATTTACCGTGTCAAGTTTTTATACAAAAGCATTCTTGTGAAATGGTTAAATAGCTTTTTAAAAGTCAAATACAAAGCAAAAGACAAGATGAGATAAATGACAAATTGACAAAACAAGAAAAACAACATAAATGTAAAGATTAAAAGCCAAATGAAACAAGACAAAAGGCTTGATGAAATAAACAAAAGTCAAAAACTAGAAAAGCAAATGACAACAAAAAGTCATACAAACAACACAAAACTAATGAAACAAAACACAAGTGAAAATAACAAAAATAATCTAGATAAGACAAAAAACCAATAAGACCAAAGACAAAAAAATTTAAACAAAACAAACGACTTGACAAAATAAACAAAAATAAAAACTAGGCAAACATAAGAAAAAGCAAACATACAAGACTAAACAAAACAAGCAGATAAAACAAAACAAATGAAGCAGAACACAAGAAGTAAAAAAAAAAAAAAAACAGGGCAAAAGGCAAAAAAGAATAAAGACTAAAAAATTAAACTAGACAAAAGGCTTGACAAAATAAACAAAAAATAAAAACCAAATAAACAAACAACACAAAAAAGACAAACAAACATAAACGACTAAACAAAACAATTGAAACAGAACTCAAATAGTAAAAAACTAACAAAAAACGATAAAGACTGAAAAATGAAACAAGATAAAAGGCCTGGCAAAATAAACACAAAATAAAAAAGCCAATCAACAAAAAGTCAATAAAAACTTTCAAGACTAAACAGAAAAAGCACGCAACAAATGAACAAATTAAACAAGACAAAAGGCTCGACAAAAAATAAAAATAAAAAATTTATTAAAACTAGAAAAACAAACAACCTAAAAAAGACAAACAAACATGACTAAACAAAACAAGAAAACAAAACAACAAGAACTGAAACACAAGAAGAGAAGATGGAAACACAAACTAGACAAGACCAAAGAGCAAAAAGACTAAAAAATGAAACAAGACGAAAGGTGTGACAAATAAACAAACAAAAACTAGACAAACAAACAACACAAAAAGGCAAACCAACATTCACGAACAAGCAAACGGAACAGACCAGAAAGACCAAAAAGGTCAAGAAAGAAAGAAAGAAAGAAAGAAAGAAAGAAAGAAAGAAAGAAAGAAAGAAAGAAAGAAAGAAAGAAAGAAAGACAAAAATTCCAAACGTGTGGAAATCTAGGACGAGGGATGTGTTAAGTGTATCCTCAATAATTTACTCACCAACACGCACAACAGAAAACACATTAGGTTGATTAAAGTAAGGAAAAGGAGTAAGGAAACACGCACACAATGAGTGCCTTTTCAAGATGTTTATCCTCTTGACATTTACAGCTGACATGATCTAACATGTCTTTCGCTCCATTTTAATGACTAGCAGTGATCATGGACAAAGCAGATCTCTTGCATTCCTTTCTTTTCCACTCCATTTGTCTCTCATCTTCACAAACACCCTTTCAAAACATGGCACATCAAAGCAATGCATATGCTTTCATTCTGAACGCATCTGCAACACTTACAGTTGCATTCTACCACACGCAAACACATCGCAAAAGCCTCGTTTCGCTCTTGCTATGTAGATTAGGTGGTGAAACCTGGCGCTAAAGCTATTTCCAGCAATAAATGGTTATGTTGTGCATTGAATGTCAACTTTAGATGACTAAGTATGGGGTGTCTAGCTAAGTGGAACACCATTAACACTTTCAGCAACTTAAAAGTGCATATTTTCAAAGAACTGGCAATTGCCAAGATACAGATACACATATTGGCTTGTCACATTTGAAAGTGTATATCCCTGGTCGTTCTTGTCTGGATAAACACAATCCTGATTATCTTGTTCCGCGTACAGCATTAGCTTATCCTGGGTTAGCAACTAATCATGAGTAGTTAGGTTATGAGATTTGATGCAAAACATTCACAAGTCTGGGATTAGCGCTCTTATTTGCATACTGATCATGTTTATAACATTGGAGGGCCGAATTTGGAATGCAACCTGTTTTAATAACAGCTCGTCCATCTGTGAAAATGCCACCAAATAAATCTGCTCTGGATTTCTTCTTAAAGAGAGAAAAAAATATTTCTTTATCGCTCCTCATTAACAGTCGGTTTATACTGTTTCCCTCAGATGCTGAATCTAAACTGATTTCTCTGATGTCACATGAATATTTAATGAAGCAAGTGGTGAGGAGGTTTATGATTGGTTTCCTATAGCTAAATACATCTAAATGGCATTGCAATATGTGCTTTATTAGAAAAAAAAACACTTGAAAATATGCTAAGCCAAATTTCGAGAAATAATAGTTTACCCAAAAACTTACTAGGTTGCTGTTACTGAGGCAACGTAAGAGTAAATAATTCAATATATGTTCAAATAATTAATACACTGTGCAGTATATACACATCCCATGACAATACAGTGAGGTCCTAATCAGACTCTACAAGCAGTGTTGCTAACTATTTTCAATGAAATGGAGTTAAGTTCTGCTTGAAATGTCGCCAGATTACGTCATACATCAATTTGCATATTACTGACGTTATCATGTCCAGCAATTTCTGTTTGTTTAACAGCCTATGGTTAATAAAGGGGTATTTATATTTGCACTACGCTTTATACAGTATATGCATGTGAATTTAATTAAATGTATAGTTTGAATGTAGTATACGAGTACAGATGTGTAGTGAATTTGCAGTAATCTCTCAGACATAATTAACAAACAAGTTCAGAAACTGTCACTAAAATCTTTGTGATTGTAAACAAGAAAAGAATAGATGGCCAAATTAAATTGTTAAAATTTAAAACAAGGGAGAAGCAGATTGGTTTGACTGTACAAGAAAAATACCTCACGCTCGCGGTGTTAAATCATTTGCCAGTGGTACACTAGGAATGATCTGCTCTTAGGCTGCAGGTGGGAGAGACGTGGAGAACTGGGCCACCTGTGATCATGGGGGTGGGGTTGTCGGCATCACCCGTAGCTCATTGAAAAGAGTAGGAACAGTACAGTACAGACAGATGAGAGTCTATAAAAAAATCTTCAGCAACACCAAAAAAGTCAGTAGATTTGTTGCCAGTCGCTTTTTCGAAATTTTTTGCTAAGGGGGTCTGAAAAGACAAAGTCGCTAAGTTGGCAACACTGTCTACAAGAAACTCACAGCAAAAATATAAATAAAATCACAGCAAATAGTCTAGATCACCTTACAATGTCATAAATGTTTAGGCCACTGCATGATCTTATTTGAAGCAATGCTAACAGGACAGTCATTTAAAGCAAAAGCCTGTACACTTCCTACTCATTTTTGACAGCTGTAACCTTCAAAATGGTCTATTGCAATCTTTCGGTGTAGTACAGTAATGAATGTCATGTAATAAGTTGTTTGGTTATTTTGTAAAACACTTTTTCTACAGTGTAGCCACAACTCAAGCACCAATAAAATTTGAACAATGAATATATTGTGTGTGTGTGTGTGTGTGTGTGTGTGTGTGTGTGTGTGTGTGTGTGTGTGTGTGTGTGTGTGTGTGTGTGTGTGTGTGTGTTGCGTGTTACATATCTGGACACAAATGTGTTTAATGACATAGTTATGACACAGGTATTACAAGAAGATGGTGAATTATGAGGACACTGCTGATGTCCTCACTTGTGTGCAAATTTTGTTGTTGTGAATAATTGTAGAAGCTTTTAGCACAATATACGGTATTATCACCGTATTCATTCATTAATTCCTTTTTGTTTTCGGCTTAGTGCCTTTAGTAATTCAGGGTCGCCACAGGGGAATGAACCACCAACTTATCCAGCATGTTTTTATGCAGCAGATACCCTTCCAGACACAACCCATCTCTGGAAAATTATCACCATATATAACCATATATATTTAAATAAATTATTTGACAAAGGATGGTTACGTACAATAGGTAGCACTTATTTCTCATTAATAAAAGTTAGTTAATATATTCAAATCAACAGTGAAAAATAGCCACACTTTAACATTTTTATTTTTATAAAATGAAGATATTTTTATATTAATAAAGTATTTTATCAGTTATTAACTCTATTTAAAAAAAATGATAATGAGTCTAAAATAATGTTTTATTAGGCTAACAATGTCTTATTAGACTATATAAATGCTTGGATTATTAGATGCTTTTGTAGTTAACTACCTTGAATCTAGTTAAATTAACAGATGTTAACAAATGGAACCATACCGTACACAATTAATGAAAAACAAGTCTATATAGAGTCACAGAACATTGAATGTTATTAACCAGATTAAAAAAAAAAAAGTTTAATGGTTGAAAATAAATCAAAAAGTATTTAAACATTTAGTGCTGAGATGAACAACAGCTGCCAATAAAACAATCTGAATCTTCCTAAAAAAAAAAACACTCTAAAAGTTTAAATAATTGTTTACAGTATTTAAGTGCCTACACTATTAATATTGTAAATGTTCATTATAACAATATGTTGAATTATTGAAAATAGGCATGCTGTATGTCTAGTGTCTGAGTGTATGTGTGTGCGCATGTATCCAGTCACCTACTCTTCTATAACACTTCTACGCACAGTTCTGCCAATGGTGCATAAGATAAAATCCAGCAACACAAACTTGCTTTTGTCACTCCTGCTGTCTCATACAGGCACGATTTGAATTCAGCACCGTGGCCAAATGCCATGACGCAAATAAGCAGAGTACAAACTTCCAGCTTTCTGTCAGCTCTCCCTATACTGCCAGCTTGCTGTAGTTATGGGAGAAAGTCTCCTGCTGGCATCACGCTGACGGCCAAAAATTACTATATTAACTAATGTAGATATAGCAGAAAATGCCTACATGGTCTGAACACAATCTACCTGGGTGCAATATGATCACTTGCAAAAAACAGAGCAGGCTGAAGACTGTGTTTTAAAACAAATCAAAACTGTCTGCAACCTGAACTGTCTCTAAGGTTGTATTAGCATTTTTTTTTCACCACTAATATCCAGGTGACTGCTAGCATTCGGTGTAACCACGTGGAGGGTCTGCATCATTTGCTTTCATAATTCATGACAAATTACTCTTCGTTAACTGATAATCTGTCCTGTAATCGTGATTTGCATTCAGGAATAAAGGTGTCTTACAGTTTAGGTCAAAAGTATTTCTTCCTTTTTTAATATTTATTAAGAGCAGAGATGCCCAAAGTAGGGGCCGCGGGCCTAAATTGGCCCATTGTAACCTTTGACTTGCCCCACCATCCCATCAGAGAAGAGAGCGAAAATGATAAAGAGGGTTGGGGAGAATACCTTTAACAGAGATCATCATTTCTCACTTGACATAATTTTTGGTTTGTTTGTTTGTTTGTTTTATTGCTGCTACAAAAAAGCAAACTGAATTTAAATGTTAAAATTAAACATTGTAAATGAATTTATTCATTCAATCAATTTCTTTTCGGCTCAGTCCCTTAAAGGGCCATGAAACCCCCTCGTTTCAGCAGGGTGTTTTCACACCTCTACTTTGGAAAAAGTCAGAAAAGTGGGCGTGTCCAGCTCTGTTTAGGGGGGAGTGTCGGAGGAACTAAAGTGGGATGGTGTGGGAGTGTCTATTTGTGCACGCGCGAGTTTCAGAGTCAAAATACACACACACACACACACACACACACACACACACACACACACACACACACACACACACACACACACACACACACACACACACACACACACACACACACACACACACACACAGAGAGACAGGAGAAAGTGATGGTGTTTAACCTACATGGACATCTGTAGTCGAATTATTTGCCAAATTATTAAATGTTGGACTTTAACTGCAGTTTGGCTCTTTCATTCAGGGAATTCATTCATGCCTCTCGCGACAAACGAGAAATTTGATTCGAGGAACTGCTGCAAGCGTGTATTTTTTATGCAATGTTTGATACCGCACGGCGAATGAGAGAAAAAAAAACTCGCATTTCCCGGAAACTTAGATGCACACGGCAGGTAGCGTCAGAAAGCCGCGTGTGTTATTCCGGTCACAAAATGCGATGCTAACATTTCTGCACTCAGTGCAATAGTAACTTAATTCGATACGAACAAACTGAATAAACAAAGAGCACTGGTCGCTCACTTACCAAACCTGTAGAGACAGGACAATCACCAGCAACTAGAGCCGCGTCTTTATGGAGAGAATACTACAAGCGAATCCAGATTTCAGCATTTGCAGATGAGAACAGCTCTCAGGTAAACAATAATCCTCCTTAGACACGTAAGTTATTGTTGTCGCGCGTCGCGTACACTGTTAATCCACACGTGATCCAGATAAGCTCTCACAGAGAGAAAATTAAAACGAAACTTAACGGCAGCAAACTATAAAAGCAACACTTCAAGCTTCTTTTGCCAACACAACGTGGCGTCTTTGTCGTGTAAACACGGTGACACTAATGAATATTAATGAAGTTGCACAATAGAGCGCGCTGATTGGTTTGAACCAAGCCTTACTCATGCATTAATGTATCACACTGTAAGACGTAATAAGACTCACTCAGGCACAGACGTCCAGTCTGCACGCTGGATTACACGCTATTATCTCATGGCCGTGACGCAGCTTCAAAAATTCGTTTCAAACAGGAAGTACAAATTTGCTTGAAATAACACAAAAACAACCAATTTACACTTTTTAGTGAAATATAGGTGTCCTAATAGTGTTTTTAGCAGTGTGGGACACATATACGACTGTCAACAGCTCAAAAAATGTGTTTTGGTGTTTCGTGACCCTTTAAGGACATTAATCTAGGGGCCCAACAATGGAATGAACCGCCAACTTACTCAGCTATATGTAGCGAATGCCCTTCCAGCTGCAACCCACCACTGGGGAACACTTATAAACACTCACTGGCACACTTCCACTATGAACAATTTTAGCCCACCCAATTCCCCTGTACCACATTTCTTTGGACTGTGGGGGAAACTGAAGCACCCGGAGGAAACCCACGTGAACACGGGGAGAACATGCAAACTCCCCACAGAAATGCCAACTGACCCAGCCGAGGCTCGAGCCAACGACCTTCTTGCTGTGAGGCAACATCACTACCTACTATCACTACCTACGGTCAACTACCTTTGCTACAGTGTCGCCTGTAAATGAATCTGATTTCTTGAAATGTAAATACTGTCATTAGATGAATAGAGAACTATGCAGAAGACATCAATGAGCAAATCAAGGCAAGAAATTAGGTTAACTCTATTGTTATAAATGTGATTGTTTTTGTTTTTAAGGTAAAATCTGATTTATACACGCAAATGGTCCGGCACAGCCTTCGAAAGGTCGCATAGTCTGACCTGCACCTCTCGAAAACTGTAACTACATGTTGCAAGGTAAAGAAGCACAAGCTCTGTGATTGGTCGACTTGGTTGCGATGACGAGATGGGGCAGTGCTGAGAGCCATGAGCAAAATGGACCGATTGTTTACAAGTGTTGAGTCCCAAAAAGAAGCTCCAGATGAAGACTTTTGTTTTGAGTTTACTTTGTGATTAAAGTTTTTGCACGTCTGCCAGTTCCCACCTCTAAATGTGCGAGTTTTAGCTACTTGTAGCATTCAGAATAAACAAAACTCCAGTGAATAGACTCGACACAGAGGAACATAAAAACCTACTGCCAGCTAGCGTTTCAGAAGTGTTATTGTAGAATAACACGAGCAGCACGTAAAAAGCATAAATGCACAACTACTCGCAAAGCAGGCGCCGTGGATCACGCTGATCACTTGACGCAGAAGTATAAATCAGCTCAAATAAATGCATCATAAATTATTTTTTTTAAATGTTGTATTGGTTAATATAAAACAATGTTTTCTAGGTATTTATACATATTATTAAATAAATTATGAAATTATCCAAGCCAACTATATTTACCTTCAGCTCACTAAATGTTTCTTCTTCTGGAGAAAATCTTATTTGTTTTATTTATGCTAGAATAAAAAGCAGTTTTTATTATTTTTTTAAATGGTCAATAATATTAGCTTCCTTAAGTAATTTTCTTTTTTCTTTTAGTCTACAGAACAAGCCACTGTTATAGAATTAATTGCCTAATTACCCTTACTTGCCCAATTTACCTAGTTAAGCCTGTAAAATGTAACTTTAAGCTGTATAATAGTATTTTAAAATATCTAGTAAAATATTTTGCACTGTCATCATGGCAAAAAATAAAATAAATTAGTCATTAGTAATAAGTTAATAAAACTATTGAGTTCAGAAATGTGTTGAAAAAAATATTTTCATTAAACACAAACTGGAAAAAATCAATGTACGGGGGACAGGGGGTGGGGGGATGGGGCAATAATTCAGGAGGGCTATGTATATGTATATATAAGTTTTTAGAATTTGGAAAATATGTTGGTAGATGATTGTTTGCCTCCCAATGAGCCTAAATACCAAACAGTATTGGACTGTTTAACAAATTGTATGCATTGATGTGCATTACTGTGTGATAAAAACAAACAAAACAAATTACATAATGCAAATATCCATACATTATATACATTTATTATTATTATTATTATTATGTTATTATTATTATTATTATTATTATTATTATTATTATTATTATCATTATTATCATTATTATTATTATTATTATTGCTACCATTTTAAGCAACCATTTATGCAGGTACTGTATTATTACACATCAATATAAAATAGTTCTATAAAGTAGAATAGAATAGAATAGAATAGAATAGAATAGAATAGAATAGAATAGAATAGCATAGAATAGAAGCTGCAAAAGAGCTCTGTATAGGCATGTCAGGGAGATGGAGGTGCAGATGTCTTCAGACCCTAGGTGAATGAAACACGACGGCGGCCGAGCGACAGAAGGAACTGAGAGATAACGGCTCCTGATGATGTTGTTATTATTGTATGTTATTGGTACGTGCCACACTGTCACAGAACAGAATAAACACCCCCCAAAAAACACTGTGTACAACAGCACCGAACTGTGACTGGCCAAGTCACAACATATTTCTATGACACGACTCCAATATGGTGCAGATGATTCATCCAGAAACATCACGGCCTTGCAGAATTAGAGGGCATATGTTTTTTTTTTTTTTTAATGAATAGATTACATCAAAAAAGACAAGAGTAGTCTTGAAAAACTCTACATCTGGAGTAACCAATGGCATCTATTACTGGAGTCAGGAACTGTTACTATTTAAAGTTAGGTAGGTGTAAATCCCCAAAATTGAGTGCTGGCTAACAGGTTAACATTAATAACAACATTAGCACTAAAACAATAACTACACCATTATAATAGTATTTTTGTGTTTTTTATGTATTAGTTAAACAAATTATTAAATTATTAAACTTATTTATAAATATGGTAAATATTCCTACTTACTTAGAATATCAAAAGTTCAAAAGTTTCTTAGCGTTTGTAAAATGCTAAAATAAATCGTTTACTAAAAATCTGGATACAGAACAGGCAACAAATAGATTAATAAATAAATAAATAAATAAATAAATAAATAAATAAATAAATAAATGAATAAATGAATGAATGAATGAATGAATGAATGAATGAATGAATAAATGAATGAATGAAAGAAAGAGAAAGAAAGAGAAAGAAAGAAAGAAAGAAAGAAAGAAAGAAAGAAAGAAAGAAAGAAAGAAAGAAAGAAAGAAATGTGGAAATGTGACATCAATAATATTTTCAAAACCTTTTGAGATGTTAGGAAAACATTCTTAGTTTTTTTTTTTTTTGTTTCGTTGGATCAATGAATGCAACACCCGAACATAAGCATTTGATGTTGAGACACTTACAGAAACTACAAACCCCCTTCTAAGTGGATGCTAAGCTTCTTCAGGCGCTGTGATGTTAGAGGGTGTGGGAGAGCGCGAGCTAATGGACAACATTAGTTCTCAGTCTGAGACACTAATGCACAATGTGCCAGATTAAGGAGATATTTATCAACACAGGTGGCTGATGGTGGACAGGCAATACACAGATAGATCTCCCATTAGACACTTATAGCGAACATTATGCATTGTGTTCAGTGACATTAGAACACTGGCCACTGGGATTTACCTAGTTTTACCTTCAGGTCTTTAAGATCTCTTTAAAGTTTCTCTGTGATGCTAACCCAGCACTTTTTTTTATATAGCAGGAACTGTTGGCAAACAGTAGTTAAAAGGCTATTGAGACCCAGTATCTTTAGAGTTATTATTATTTTATACATTTTAACTTGAAATTCTGAAAACTGTTGACTCAATACTCTAGACTATTGTAAATGTGCACTGAACAGTTTGCTGAGGATGTAGATTAAATGTTTTAATGTAGTAAAATAAGTTCTTGCACAGATGGATTGTTTCATAGAAATATAATAATCAGAGTTGGGTGTTAGTCGTTCCACAGTAACACGTTGCAGTATTCTAATGACATTTTTGACAAACGCAGCAATGTAACGAATTACATCTTAAAATACTATAGTTTGATTACCGTTACTAATGTCTATTTACGTTACAATTATAATTTTTAGAAGAAAAAAAGTAGTTTTTTTAATCACATTTGCTCCTGCAATGTCAGTTAATAATCATGCGCTTTTAAATTGCTAGAGAACACAAGCTGAAATGGTTGCTGTTGAGACTGGTTGCTTCTTCAAGTAGAAAAACAGACATTACTTTGATTTCATTGAGTGTAAAAACAAAAATATTGATGTGATAGTCAGTCTATGTATATATAACTTTATAACTATATAACTTTCGACTGCATTTATCTCAACCAGCAACTTGTTCAAGCACTTGAACAGAAAGCATTCTATGAGCATTAATACTCGTCACCAGGGAGGACACCAGCGCCCAAAAACACACCGGCCCAACTCAGCCTAAATAGGCTAAATTAGATTTTTGTGCAGGATCGGAAGTTAAGGTATCTTCTGAATATGAAGAAAAGTATAGCTGCTTGGGGGAGTTCACATATCTGGCCTTTTGTGTGCGCATGCGTATTGGGAACACATATTGCATGCGCTCACATTTCCCAGGCATATTCAGTTAAAAACGGTGAGTCACGTGACAAGAACTGACTGATCAGCTTCATACTTTGGAATAAACACATTTCGTAGACTAATTACCTCAGACAAACACAGAACACACAAACAATGCAGCTTTTTCCTACTATGGATGCCAATGGTTACAGGTATCCAGTTTTGTTTCTAAATGTTTTAATTTGTGTTCAAAAAAAAAAAAAAGACAAACAGGTTTGGAACAGGTGAATGATGAGAAAATTTTAAGTTTTGGTCAAAGTCTTTTGAACATGTCAAGCTGCTGTGATCAACCCATTGTAATGATTTCAGTGAATATTAAATTACTGAAAGAGCAGCAGTTTATTTTGTATTTCGATATGCATGTTTTATATGTTTTAAATGTAACATAGTAAAGTAATTAGTAATGTGATTATAATTTACAAAGTAGTAGTCAGTAATTTGTAATCCATTTCTTTTTTTTAAGTAACTTACCCAACACTAGGCCTGTTGCAATAGTCAATACATTGACTTGTCACGATCTAAATGAAAATGAGTGCGGTTAATTTTTGATGCATGATTTATTGTCTATATTTTCTTAATATAAAATTTAAGATGATGATGATGATTAAGTTACATAATATAACAAAAACATTCGAGTTTGACAAAGAAATTAGTTTAAGTCGAAGAAGAAAGAAAAGTCCACTAACATGACCGAGCCGATATGCTGAATTTGTTTCAGAACAGTGGCAATGAATAAAGGCAACAAAACTAACCTAAAATCACAACTAAAACTTAACCACCCTACCAATTGGTACTACAGAGGGGTCTTCCAGACAGTAACTGTAAAATAAAAATATTTGAAAAAAAAACAGCATTTAAAAAAAATATGCTGCAAATATTTAACAAACAGTCCTGTCTTAGAATCTGCCTGATTATTAAACAAATGGAACCTGAGATGTAATAAAGTCTACTTTAGATGTACACTTTTTTGTTTACATTTACTATTTATTATTACTTATTTGTTTTAAGAATCATTTTCAGGATTCAATTTCAAACCTAGATATTCTAAACATACTTAAAAATAAATTGTTCTTTGAAACAGTGTACCTGAATTATTACACTATAATAATATAAAAATGTATTATTTTTATTAGTGATATAAGTTATAAAGTGGCAATAATATTGTTTGAAAGCAATTAATTTGGGTGCAATACAC
Source organism: Danio rerio (assembly GCF_052040795.2). NCBI lineage: Eukaryota > Metazoa > Chordata > Actinopteri > Cypriniformes > Danionidae > Danio > Danio rerio. The sequence continues at coordinate 33,425,306 of NC_141034.1, read as the reverse complement.
TGCCCAGCAAAAATAGATATGTGACAGCCCTACCCAACACTAATAATAATAAGATGAAGAAAAATAAAACTATTAGCAGGAGCCAAAGTTATTAATTTAGACTTGCCTTCAAATATATGTTTATAATTCTCAAAATTTTGGGAAAATCATTTTTGGATGAACTGTCCTTTTAAGAATCATTTCAACTGTCCAAGATGGTCAACAATACTCTCACACACATACACACACACACTCCAAAACATTGACAATAAACAGAAAATGTCATGCGCTCAACTTCATCTGCAGCCGAAAATAGGCAAAAGAGTCACTTTTGAGGTCCCACGCTGCCTGTGTAGACAGTGAGGAAACCTATTAGGTTTTGAAAATGAGCTGAAGTTTATCTAGGAAGGTTTGACACTTACGGCCGATTTCCTTCAGGTATATGCAAGTGAGAGACACTGGAGATTGAGACTGAGCCCAGTCTGATGGCTTTCTGACAGGAGAACACTACACACTGCCATCTCTGTAGGCAGAGGTATGATGTTGTGAAGACGCTTGAAAAATTTAGAGTGAATGATGCAGCTGATGGGAGGTATCGTGGAATCCAATCGTTAACTGGATGTACATGACAATACATGACAACGGTTATTTTACACTTCACGTCTTTTTTATAAAATGGCATAACAATGTGTCAAGGGGAGAATTACAGTTACTGTTATCTGGCGATGATTTCTGCACACACAAAAAAAAAACCTTGGGTGAGAGCTTGTGGATATATGCTTTAAAATAGCGGCCCTTGAAAGTGGAGAATGCCAGCTTGAAATGTGAATCTATCGCTTAAAAACAAAGGGAAGAATCAGAATTGGAAATAAAAGTGTTTATTGACTTGCCTAAGCTATTAAAACCACAAAGAACACTTTTTTTTTTCGCTTTGTTGTGTTTTAATTGCGTAAATGGCAACCTGGGCTGTTATTTACATTTGAACGCATCGGTGCTGTTGTGATTGTGCTGCAATGTTTTGACTGGGTGTCTGGATCCTTTCAGAAGGATGTCAACACACAGCAACAGCTATTATAAGGACAGTTAGATCCCCATAACCTGAATCCATTGTTGTTTCTCATTATCATTCTGACTAAATAAAGGCACGATAACGCTGATCTGCAATGAGGCTCTCTCACGCATGAATAACAGGCTGTTTCATAACACCCGTCTTCCCCTGCCGAGGACTCGGGTGGTGCGGTTTGGGGGAGAGAGATATCAGAAATAGAGGAGATATCAGCGGGCTGTTATTCATACCTGAGAACAAGACGGTGCCAGAGAAGCTGACAAAGCTGTCTATTTCTCAACTGTGGGAAATGGGATGTGTGGCAAGAGCTAGATGACTAAAGATTGGTTACGAGACCTCATTCTCGGCCTGTCTATCTCCGCTTGTTCATCAGTGGGCTGTGCATTTAACCTAAAAATACACACTCAGTTCTGTAATTTCCAAGTAATCTTTTGCCCACAAACACAAGTTCATTTCAAGCAGATGGCATCTAGGCTAAATATGGCTCTAATTTCATATCATGATAAAAATAGAAAATAAAACATTAAACTAATGTGGCATCTTTCTAGCATATGCCACATCATTTTAATTGCGAACATCATCTGGCAGATTTGCTGCGAATAGTTCAACACAACGTTACAAATCAGATATTAAAAAGGCAGTTTACTCAAAAAATTAATTATTAAGCATGAAATTCGAAACGTTTATACTGTGGTGGAAAAAAAAATATTTTGCTAATACGTCATTCTTTGATTTTCCTTCAGCTTAGTCTCAATTTCAGTGGTCTCCACATCGGATTGAACCACCAACTATTCCAGCATGTTTTACGCAGCAGATGCCCTTCCAGCTGCAACTACGTATTGGGACACCCATACACACTCATACACATGTACACACTCATACACTATGAACAATTTAGTTTATTCAATTTACTAGGAACACAGGAAGAACATGCAAACTCTACACAGAAACGCCAACTGGAAAAGCCGGGACTCAAACCAGCGACCTTCTTGCTATGAAGCGTAAGTGCTAACCACTAAGCCAATATTGCCAATATTAGACACTAGGGCTGTGCAATTAATCACAATCAATTTAAAACGTTGCATAAAGCTAATTGCACGAGACTGCGATATGAAATTTTATTTAGGTATTATTTAATTTCCTCAGTTCAGAGCAAATGATGCATGGTGTCTGTGTGTGACATTCTTACTAGCCAATTGATCAAGCACACTTTCGTTCTGCCCAATCAGAGTTGTGCAACAGAACTGTGCGGAATGCGCACGCACACACACACACACACAAAAGAAAAAAAAAAAAACACACACACACACACTAACAGGCAAGAGCGGACCAGTGGGATGATGGCTTTAATAGACTTAGTAAAATCATAGAAAAAACAGGACATCGGTAATATGGCAATATAGTGGTTTAATTAAGTTTAATGTTTTGATAACTTCATGAGTGTCGTGTGCATTTATAATTCATTCATTTTTTTTTCTGCTTAGTCCCTTTATTAATCAGGAGTCATGTAATATACTATAAAAATATTATTTATCATTTCATTTTCATAGTGAAGTTAAATACAGATGCATTAGTTGCAGAATTGTAAAGCAGTATAATGGTTAAAATGCTGCTTACTGGATATTAAATCATTCAATGCGACTATAGGGATGACTTTAAGGAGAGCTTACGACCTACTAACTAAGGTTTGCTTTAAGAACATGTTAAAAAATATAGTTACAAACTAGCTAGTAGTTACAAAGCGTCTAGTGTGGACTTTATCTTCCAATTTAAGAAAGAACTTACGAACAGCTGATGCAACCCTACCTAGGAGATAAGTAATGCCATAATGCACCTTGCTAAAGACACGGTGCGTTTTAAGAGGAATTAAAAAAAAAAACTCATCTAAATGCAGGATAGGAGATATTCTGTCTCGCACCTATTTTAGCCATTTTGAAATACCACAACTGTACATTTAACAACATGATATTTTGTGTAGCATCTGTGATAACTATTTTTTAGACAATGTAAGCTACAGAAAGGCTCTTATTAGACATATTAGTTAGAGTGTTCTGTATTTTTATAATTACTAATATTTTTATGTAAAATAAGTTACACTACCTATCTAATTTGAGTTCAACTTGTTGACAGTAAGGTATGGTCAGTTTGGCAGTAAGAAACTATGATACAGATTATTGAGCTAAAGCTTGACTGCTAAATTAAAATCACAAATCAAATTGAAAATCAAAATATCTGTCAAAAAAAATTTAAATAAAAAAACGCGATTAGATATTTTCTCCAAATCGCACAGCCATATTAGACACTGCTAATTCATTAGGGTATTTGTAAATAACTAGAACAATAGTAAAGTGCAATAAAAAGCCACAAAATTTCCACTGGAACCTGTGTGGTTCTTTCATTCATTCATTCATTCATGTTCTTTTTGGCTTGGTCCCTTTATTAATCAGGTGTCAACACAGCAGAATGAACCGACAATTCATCCAGCATGTTTTACACAGCGAATGCTTACTAAATTCACTAGGGCTGTGCAATTAATCGAAAATCCCATTTCGATTTCGATTTTGGCTTCTAACGATTATGAAAAACCATTAATCGAGATAAACGACTATTGCATCATATACCGCCCCTTTCCTGTTGTACAAGTGTTGCTTTTAAAAGCGTGAAAGACCGCATGCTTCTATGTGTGCACACACAGTCAGACGCATGCAGTTAGCACTCTGTCTCATTCGCACACTGAGACAAGCAGAGCGCACACATCTCATCTTAACATAAGCGCTTTGTTTAGTGATTATTCATATTAACACTCATTTGTGTAATAAACAAACGAGTTGAGGATCAAAAGACATGTGAAAGATAAACCATTAAAGTGACAGGGCGATATTCCTGCTGCCTTCTGTTTCTATCATTAATCAAACAAAACTAGAAAATCCCTCATTGCTCTGGACTTTTGTAGCTAAAGTGTTTTGCTTACACTGAAGATGCTTAAAGTTTTAAGCAGTTTGCAGTTTGTTTCATATTTTTATTATATTGTATTTATTTCTCTTTTGTTTGCAGGGTGGAAAATAATATATGCAGCTAAAGTCAGAGTTATTAGCCCTCCTGAATATTAGCAACCCTTTTTTTCCAAATTTCTGTTTAATGGAAAGAAGATTTCTGAAAATAATAGTTTTAATAACGCATTTCTAATAACTGATTTATTTTATCTTTGCTATGATGACAGCACATAATATTTGACTAGATATTTTTCTAACTACCAGCATTTAGATTCAAAGTGCGATTAAAAGGCTTAATTAGGGTAATTAGGCAGTTCATAGTATAACAGTAGTTTCTTCTGCAGACAATCAAAAAATATATTGCTTAAGGGGGCTATTATTATAGACCTTAAAATGGGTTTCAAAATATTTAAACCTGCTTATATTTTAGCCAAAATAAAACAAATAAGCCTTTCTCCAGAAGCAAAAATATTAGAGGAAATACTGTTTAAATTCCTTGCTCTGTTAAACATCATTTGGGAAATATTTATTTTTTAAAAATTCTCAAGAGCGCTAATTATTTTGACTTCAACTGACTTCAACTTGAATAACCGTGATTCCAATTATGACCAAAATAATCGTGATTATGATTTTTACCAAAATCGAGCAGCCCTACAATTCACCTATATCGCATGTCTTTGGACTTGTGGGGTGAAACCGGAGCACCTGGAGAAATCCAACACATGGAGAACACGCAAACTCCACACAGAAATGCCAACTGACCCAGCTGAAGCTCGAATCAGCGACCTTCTTGCTGTAAGAAGGTCGCCCTCCGGCGTGGGTATAACTAAATAATAGAATAGTATTATAAATACAAGTTTGTAATATCCAGAGGCGATTCTTGGCTCTTTGAGGCCCAACACAAAAGCGACCATAGTATTTTGTAGAAAAGTTGAAGAGCAAGGCAACCGGTATTGAAGAGTGGTGGGAAGGGAGTGGTGAGTGGCAATGCATGCCTTCAATAATTTAGAGGGCTCTTTGCACCTTGTGTAATGCATGTTTAGGGCTGATTGGTACTGGTAATATCAAACAGCATAACAAGGTGATTTTTGTACAGCCAAAATAACTCATAAGCAGAGGCTTTGGATGTGTGGGCAAATATATGATATAAGTATTCAAGTTGCTTTTCTAAATCTAACCCTGCCATCCAAATGGTGCAACAGGAATCGAGACTCATCCTACCAGACAACCTTTTTCCAATCTTTTATTGTCTATCCAGTCTGGTCATTCTCCTCTGGAAGCTAGCATCAACACGTTTTTTTTTTTTTTTTTTTTTCCACAGACAGACCTGTTTAGATATTTCCTCATTCTCTGCCAATGCTAGGGAAGGATGTTTCTAAAATGTCCCAGTCAATCAGCAGTTTTTAAAACCAACCCCAATAACCATGCCATATATAAAGTTCAGATCTTCAAGACCACAACTGCTCACTAAGCATGAGTCAGTATAGGTTTCTGGTGGTATAAATAACCTTGGATAAAAATATCATGGTTTAACGGTATTGTGATTGCTCTAAATTCCGTTATTTTTAAATTTCTGGGTAAAAAAACAAAAAATTTTGCCCTTTGAATAAAATATACTTTATTTTAGGAAACATTTTGGAACAGTAAACATGTCAGGCTAAACAGTTAAAATAAATAAATTACATTTGCTATCTTTACTTGTTTCAAAAACACAGATTTCTTAACAAAACATTAAAAAAAACACGTAAAAAAATCTTACATATACCTAAGGAACGGTATAACAGAATTTTTTTTGCGGTTTTAAAACCTTGACTTTTCCAAATCGCGGTAAACCTTGAAACTAGTTATCGTCCCATGCCTACTGCTCACCTAAATGCATTGAGCTGCTGTCATGTAATTGGCTGGTTAGATATGTGCTAACAAGCAGCTGAACATTTGTACCTAATAATGTAGCTGGTAAATGTAGCCATTAATATATCTCATGCTCCCTGACAAATGACAACAATATTTATTTTCTTTTTTTTTTATGAGCTTGCTAAATGCTCTTAGATGCTTTTTCCTAATGCACTCTTGGTTTATATCAGCCATTACAAACGTTGAATCAAATCAGAAAAGACATTTCCTCAATAAGGTGATTTTTGTGAAAACAGAAGAAACAAAAGAAGCAAAAAGTGAACTACCAGTCAAGGACAAGAGCACCTCCCAAAGCAGACTATACAGCTGCCTGTGCATCTCATTCACATTCAGGACCGAGTCACAGATTTGACAAATTGAAGTGATCTCAGGACATAAGATTTCTGCAGGGGAAAAAGTGTTGTTTCCTGCAGTATGGCTCTGAACTGAGACTAGACACGGCTGTGCTGGAACAGAAGCGATTCTCTCCAATTACCCACACTCCCCAGCGATGAGCATCAGGGATGGCCCAAACTCCAGGCTGATCTGACAGTCACTCCGCAGGTGACAGAGTCAGCCACAGAGAACACGGCCGGGCTGCTCTCCTTTTCCTCTCTCCAGACCTGCGGCTCACGGCTCTGCTACCGGTGCCTCTCTCATGCGTAAATGACAGAAAGAACAAAGAACTGTGAGCTTCATGCGACGCTTGCCGCTAGCTCCAGCTGACAAAACCTGATGCTGATGGAAATCAGCACAAGCTAAGGGTGTTTTTTTATACTAGAGCCTAGGTCCAAGCATGCTTCAAAAATGGAATTCTTAACGTCTGGGTTATAGTACAGATGGCTATTTCTTAGTGGTTATATTCTCAAAAATAAAAAGCACAAATGTGGGGCATTAGCCCCTACAAAAAAAAAAAAAAAACAGTTTTGTACTGATTAGATACTACACTCTCAGAAATAAAGGTATGCAAGCTGTCACTGGGGTGGTACCTTTTCAAAATGTACAAATTTGTACCTAAAAGTTTCATATTAATACCTTAAGGATACATATTAGTACCTACAAAGTACAAAAGTAATCCTCTTGTATTTTTAGGTATTAAAATGTATCTTTGAGGTACCAATATGGACCCTTTACATAAAAATATGTACCTTTTGAAAAGGTACAACCCCAGTGACAGCTTGTGTACCTTTATTTCTGAGAGTGTAATGGTCTATTTCATCTGAGTGGTAAGGTACGGCACGGTTCGGTTTGGTACGCTTTTATGGCCGTTTCCACTGTCAAAAGGCACCTATAAGCCTGCAGTACCGTACCACTTTTTGGGTACCCTTTGCAAAGGAAACCTAGCACAACAAAAGGTTAGCAAAAGGCGAAGCAAGATGCGCAACTAACACTGTTGGTTTACAGAGATATGTCACTCGCTTGTGCAACAAGCCAAAAGAATGTAAACAAAGGAACCGCTATTTTTAAAAACACAGCCGAGATCAAACTGTTATGTTTGACAATTATCATCACTTTTGATATGACTAAGATGAACTCTGAATTACGGAATTACTTTTCAATAAGTGGTTACATGGGCTGATGAAGATTAAGGATAATAGGTTTGCACTGACTGGGCTATATGCTGCGTGTTCTTTTGAACCCAAAAAGGGAGTAAATCTATGCTGTGTGTAGTTTTTTGAAATTGGTAACATTTCGGAGAATATAAGGGTATGTATGTGTTCATATATGTTAATTTATTTATTTTATATAATTGCAGACATTACAGTAGGCTATTTCCTATTATCATTGATCTGCAGTTATAATAAAATCATCTTTGTTGAAAGGTATTTATGTGTATAAAGCATCTGTTTTTCGAGAAATGCTTCTCATACGATGTGTGAACGACACCTACAGCTTTACTTTGACATTTCCCGAGCAAAAATGACGTTGACTGAAACTTTCTGTTGTACACCATGACCATTGGTACCCTTTTAGCAGTGGAAATGCAAGCCTGATAAAGGTGACCGCGTACCGACCTGTACCGCAACATACTGAACCACTTAGTGGAAACAGGCCATTATATGTACACTTAAGATACCAATATGGACTCTTTAGGTATCTAGATGCATATAGTTCTCAGAGTCTAGGATCCTATTGTTGGTTTTAGATTGAGAATGAAAACATTGTGATTTACTGTTGTAATTCAAAACTTGAGTGACTGCCTTCTTAACAGAAACCATAAAGCACAATATTTTTCCGACATCATTTTCTTAATGTTTTTGTCTTTACATTTGGGAAACCTCCTCCATGTTACAGTGACATAAGGGAGAGTAAGTGATGACACAATGATTATTTTCTGGGTGATCTACTCCTTTAATTCAGTTTGTGCTGTCCACATAATTTATGATGAGTATGAAGTGTGCAATGAAGAGTGTGACTTAAAGCTTTCATATGTCAGGGATGATCATTGAGCTCTACCAATCTCAGAAACTAGCCTTGCTATTGACTGTCCAGCAGTCCATAAGCAAGACTGCTGACATATGAAGGTGATGAGTCACATTATTTATGCTTTATGGCCCTGGTTGACTCGTGAGGTAGCTGCAATAGAGGGTTGGTTTGGTGAGTTACTCACTTACCCGAGGCTTGGCCAGTGGCAAGGAGAGATTTGCGAGGCAGATGCTGATCATTTAAGGTCACTGCATGGTGCTGTTTGGTTTATTTGGTAAATGTACTGCATATGATTATCTACAGTAAATAGTTAAAATCGTGATGGTTTCTTTTGCACATATTGCACAGCCCTAGTACACTTTGTATGTCTTGTTTGTCGTCTCTTATAAATTGCATAGCAAAACTGACTTAAAAAGTCACCAATCATCACTGAAAAAAGCGCAAAAGAAATGGAATAAAGTCAGCCAACGTTTTTTTCTAATGTTTTCATTTTTTGTTTGTGTTGTGAAGTGTGTGAGTTTAGGTTTGACCAACTTGCATGAAGTAAATATTTAGTGTCTCTTGGTTTTGAAAATACCATCTAATTAATGACTAAGCAGAGATAGCTAATATTAAATTGCATCGTCTGAGACCTTGACCCTTACCAGACCATATACATAAACATGAGAAGACTAAACATTTACATTTACATTTACATTTAGTCATTTAGCAGACGCTTTTATCCAAAGCGACTTACAAATGAGGACAAGGAAGCAATTTACACAACCAAGAGCAACAATGAATAAGTACTAAAGGCAAGTTTCAGGTCTGTAAAGTCTAAGAAGGGAAGTGTTAGTAGTTTTTTTTTTTTTTTTTTTTTTTTTTTTTTTTTTTTTTTTTTTTTTTTTTTTTTTTTTTTTTTGTACAATTAGTGTGATATTCAAAGAGGCAATTGCAGCTTAGGAAGTGAAGTGGAGACTAAATAGTTGAGTTTTTAGTCGTTTCTTGAAAATAGCGAGTGACTCTGCTGTTCTGATGCAGTTAGGGAGTTCATTCCACCAACTGGGCAGATTGAGCGTGAGCGTTCGCGAAAGTGATTTTTTCCCTCTTTGGGATGGAACCACGAGGCGACGTTCATTCACAGAACGCAAGTTTCTGGAGGGCACATAGATCTGCAGAAGTGAGTGCAGATAAGGAGGTGCTAGGCCAGAAGTCACTTTGTAGGCAAACATCAGAGTTTTGAATTTGATGCGAGCAGCAACTGGCAGCCAGTGCAAGCGGACTAGCAGTGGAGTGACATGTGCTCGTTTAGGTTCATTGAAGACAACTCGTGCTGCTGCATTCTGGAGCAGTTGAACTCCAGTTAAACACTGCTAAAGTAAGATAGAAATGTAGCCAGCACACACAATTGGTTCAAAGTGTCAAACACTTAATCTAAGCTCAGGTTACATTAGCGTTAACCCTCACATTTGAACATGCTGTCTCACACAAAAAGGTTTTAAACTCTTGACCCTTATGACTACAGAATCAAGGGTCAAAGTCTCAGAGAAAGCTTGACCCCCTACCCTCTACTAAGGTCCCTAAAGGATGAAAGGTCTGTCTTAGTTTCACTCTGCCTAAAATATTAATCGAAGCCAAAAAAAGAAAAGTTTTAATACACATGAAACTGAAGTCGGCTGCATTGTTGTTGCGCCCCGTCTATTCTTCTGCTCTCTCCCCATCCGTTCCTCTTCCTCTACCATCTTTTCTTTTTCCTCATGAATAATGAAGGGAAAATATCCAGCTTGTCCCTGCAGAAGAACACTGGGCTCTCCGGTGTTGATCAAATACGGCCTGTTAAATAATTGAAGGGAGCCTTTGTCATGCAAATCAAGGGCCTCAGGACTGGAGAGCAGTGCGGTTGGGCCGGATGCTAATGTCTAAGGTTTGTTTGTTTCCAAATAGGGTTTTTAAATCTAGTTTTGGGGCCTTTTGGGCCGAACACAATGAAAAATAAAACCCAGGGGAACACGTCTGATCGCTCTTGTTTGTTTGGGAATCGGGAACTTTACATGTGCTTTATACTAAGCTCCGTCCATTATAAGTGGGCGTGGCATTCAAACACAATGCGTAAAGAAACATCATTTGGCTTGAAGGCATCCATCAAGCACAAGCAGATGTAGTTTTTGACACTCGGAAGAACTCTAAGTAAAGTTGAGGACGCTCCAGCGTTAGGCGGGGCAGCTGCTCATCAGAGAGTGAGCGAACATGAGCTAACATAAGCAGGGCAATTATACCCGCAGATAAAAGCTCATTACACAATCAATGAGCTGCTTTGTTTCTGGGGCCTATTATACCCTGTTATCCTCCACTGGAAGCTCTCACTTCCCCCATCCTTTTATTCACTCCATTCTTTTTTCCTTCTTTGTCCCTGGTGATTTTGGATGAATGATAAATAGCTTAAATGAAATAGCAAAGTCGAAAGAGAAAGCAACAACACGATACCCAACGGAACAAAAGGCTTCCACAAATATGCCTACGCTGACAGATCGAATCAAAACGGCTCTTAGCTAAGGAAAAACATGGGAAATCAGTGATTGAACATCATTGGCTCTCAAACGCACACAAATAAACAAACATGCGGAGAATATGAAGGAGAAGCGCAGGGGTGATGTTATTAAAATTGGACAGCATGCCGTTTTAAGCGCGCATGTATTTACACCAAACCACAGGAGTGGGAATGTGTTCCGCAATCCCCCATATGACCACAGAGGGCACCATATGTAAGCAAAAAGCAGTCAGATCACGGGTGTGTGATTGTGGCGCTTCCCAAAATGACCTGTGCAGGGGAGTGTGTAGAAACGTCCTTGAAATGTACTAATACAGGGATCTTTATGTGGCTTCCTTCCTGGAATGATGCTCCGATTACAATGGTTACAGTAAATAACTCAGCCTGGGCAATAATACACTCACACAAATCCTCAGAAACTAAGGCAATTCTGCGCACACATTTTCTGAGAAAAAGTATTTACCTTACAAACCAATGTAACAGGAACAAATCTATTTATAATACAAAAGGCTGCATTAACACATGCATTTAAAAGTACACACATGCTTTACAACCCCTTCAAAGTTCAAACTCCCTATTTTATTGCATTTTTTCACTTTTGCTTCAGTTTAGCCATGAATCACTGAAAAAATCCCTCACGCACTTCCCAACTTCTATTTTCAGCACGTAACTTGCATTTACACAGACCCATGACCACAAAACCTGTCATAAGTGTGTTTTTTATTATCATTATTTAGATTTATAGATCATATAACAACTGAATAAATAGGCTTTCTATTGATATACACTATCGTCAATGAAAAGTTTAGGGTTAGAAGGATTTTTAAATGTTTTTAAAAAAAGCTTATCCGGCTCACCAAGACTGCATTTATTTAATTAAAAAATACAGTATAAATTGTCAAATTGATGTTATTACACTATAAAATAACACTATGTTCAAATGTAGATTATAATTTACTTTTATCATTTATTCCAGTAATTTTAATGATGATTTTCAGCTTCGTGACTTCAATTTTCAGTCACATGATCTTACAGAAATCACTCTAATATAAATTATTGTTATTATTATTATTATTATTATTATTAGCAGTAGTAGTAGTAGTAGTAGTAGTAGTAGTAGTAGTAGTAGTAGTAGTAGTGGTGGTGGTAGTAGTAGTAATGGTAATGGCAAAAAACAATAATTCCTGTAGTAATAATTTCATTTTTAACTATACAATAATAAAGGAGTTATTTAAAATTGTAATACATATTTAACAATTTAACTTTTTTCATGCCCTGATGGACAGAATAATTTTCATTAAAAAAACATGGGGAAAAAATGTGTACAGTATGGTTTGTTGGAACAATCTTTGGCAGAGATACACCTTTTTGAAAACAAGGAATCTGTGGGTGCAAAAAAAATAAACAATATTGAGAAAATCATGCACATTTAAAGACGTCTAACCATTACTGCACTGGAGTAATAAATATAAATTAACACATTTAAACAAGTAAATAAATCTGTGGAAATCTGCAGATTTCTTCTTTACATGCAGATTCTGTGTATATGGCCCTAATTATAAGATCAAACCAATATTATTTTCTGTAACAATAAGTCAGTCAATCAATCAATTAATCACCTGTAAAATTACCTTTTGTAGCCTTATTACACTGAAAAAAGTGCAGAAAAAAAAAGAATTACAAAGAATTTCCAGAGTGTAGTAAGAGCTCAATTCTGTAAAGATGGCCATATACACAGCCCTGCTCACAATTGCTTAACCCTCTCAGAACACTACTTAAGACCAACACCTCTGGGAATCCATCTCCCTCCAGACCTTCCATTTTGCCTCTTTCTCCCTGACTTTCTCAAACTTTCCCCGCTTGTCTTTGTGTTCCGTTCACTCCTTCCTTTTTCTATACCTCCTGACCCCTCTTACCATTTCACAGCACCTATGTTTATAGCGTACTCCATCCTTTCCCTCTGTCTCCTTCTCTGCCCTGTGGCGGTAGTGTGTGCAGCTCCGCAGGGATCTTTTCTCTAAGAGGCATCCATTAGTTACACTCGTCTCAGAACTTGTGGGCTTTATGGGTCACGGGTTCTGTTTCCCTCTGAGTGACAGCATGCCTGGAGAGCAGACCGCAAGCTCTGCGCCGTCGCACCACTCAACTAGAAACCTCCACACACAAATAAACAAACATCCACAGCAGCCTCCTCTACTGACGGAAGGCATTCTAGGAATGAGGGAAATGCTATACAGAAGCATATTTAGCTGCTTGTCCGCATGAGGTACAACATGCATTACCACAGTAAGTGATGCTGCCTTGATAAGACATGGGCCTCAGGGCACACAGACAAACAGACTCTCTAACAACTTCTTGTTTATAGTTAGGAACATCCTTTTGGGCTGCAGGAATGCATCACTTCTCTTAATCATAATCTTAATATGGTGCAGATGTAGTATTTATTCACTTTAAACCTCACAAAAAGCAAAGAAAGGCTCATGAAGGTGTAGATGTCTGGATGGCAAACACACTGGGAGACATGCATGTAACAAAATGACAGTGACCGCTGACTTATTATTCAGCACATCCCATTGCAACATGTTTGCGTCATCCTGGCATTTTGTTGCTTATTATGGCCCTAAAATACTCACAGTGAACTTCTCTTTCACTCTTTGCTTAAGCATTAAAATACGTTTTATTTGCTGCTTATATTGTAGAACTTTTATGGAACAAAATTGATGATTTTTGATTTACTTACAGGTTATAATAGTTTTGGATTTTTCAATAGTTTTAGTTTTTCCAATTTGTTTTAATGAGTTTTTATCTGAAGCTGAGGTGTTTAGTTTGGTTCAGTCACATCAGGTTGTCTCGTATTATCAATTATACTGTGCCTTTAATATGAATTACAATTTCAAATTTCTACTGTATGATATAACATTCTCACTTGTGGCGGACCTTAACGAATCCAATATGAATTTCAGGACAAAGAAGACAAAAAATATACAGTACATGACTAATGGTAGACTAAAGGCATTTACTGTGCTTACACTTGGCCAGTTTGGTCTGAAAACAATCTAGTGACATTGCTCTGTTATTTGAGTAAGTGTGAACATTGTACTCTTAACCCTGAGTGGTCTGAGGTGATTTTGGGGTACCTAAGATGCTTTAACATCCCATGGCATTTGTGCTTATTTCAGCTATGTATTACATAGTATTGGACAACATGTATTTTATAACTGTGGTAAAATATTAAGTGAGAAATACTGATGCACATAAGAATAACAAAATAAATAAATAAATAAATACTTATATAAAAAATAAAAAAAATTTAAAAAATCCACAGCGGAATGAACCGCCAACTTATCCAGCACGTTTTTACGCAGCGGATGCCCTTTCAGCCGCAACCCATCTCTGCGAGCTCTCTAAGCTCCACACAGACCAACCCATCTCTCTAAGCTCCACACAGAAACGCCAACTGAGCCGAGGCTCGCACCAGCAACCCAGCGACCTTTTTGCTGTGAGGCAACAGCACTATCACTGTAAAAAGTATTATCTAACTAATAAAAAGTGAGACAAGTGGCTGCATCGGGCATTTTAGGTTGAGTCAACTTCCAGCTTTTTTTAAGTATTTAAAACACTGAAACATTGCTTAAACCAAAAAAAAAAAAAAAAAAACAGAATGCTCAAGCATTCATCCCTGATTTTTCTAACCATAGTCACAATTACAGTTCAATCGGAAGCATGTCTCCTTGCAACTTGTCATCATCTGTACGTGTGACTGAGTCCTTTACACATTTAATCAGCACAAGTTAATCTTCACAAGTTCTTCACAAGATACAACAAGTGTGTTAGCTCAGCACATAGCATTGTTATAGAAGTTTGGCCACAAATTTCTTTGTCACAATTTTTATTTGGGATTTTTAAGGGTTTAGGTTCTTTCTTGAACATGCAAATGCTTCTAAAGGTTTTCCTTAATATTGGTACTATATATGAAAACACCAATAAATAATGTCCGTATCCAAGCCACAGACTTCAGCCTCCATCGGAATCGGACGTTACCTCCCGATCAGGACTCGTATATGTCATTATTTTTTTAACACATCTATAGTTATGCGGTGCTGCATGACATCACTTTGTTGCAAATACGCTACTGGTTAAATGCTGGCTAAGTGGAACACGGAAGCAGCTTAAAGCTGAAAGCGCGAGTATGTCTGCAGTCTGGAGGTATTAAAAAGTTGATGACAACAAAATTACCATAACAAATTGAGATATGTAAACTTGCCATTTCCTGCTGGATATTTTAAGTTGCGGTGCTATTTGTTTTCATAGTAATTTTTTTTTTTTATACTTACTGTTGCACTAATGTCCAAAAGTAAAGAATTTATGTTATTTATTACTTGATTGTTCAAGCTACCTCTCTGTTTGTTAACACTTTGACTATAGGAGTATTTGATCAGGTTTCGTTATTGGCAGATACTCAAAATCAAATGACTCAAACTTGGACTCATGGCCAAAAAATAATCTGATCGGGACATCCCTACTATTAAACTCTCGAACGTGCTTTGACTTTGTAACAACAGTTTCGCTTCAAGTAAACCACTAGTTTAGTGTTTGTATTTCAGTTTTAAATAAACAAAACAATCAATTCACAGCTTAACCTCATTAAGTATAGATGAACATATTCAACAGAAAATAATGAAAAAGTTAAGAGTAATTTCTGAAGCACTCTTTTGGGTATTTTTTTTCCAACCCCTTTTCGTTTCTTACATCAGCAACAAAGCAATTTAGAGAAAGTCATTATTTTATTATGTTTGTTTTTACAAAAGCCAGAGCAGAAAAGAACTATTAAAGAGAACAAGTTAATGTGAGAAAAACACCAGAGATTGATTCAAAATCCAGTTGCCCACATATAAACCAAAGCGCAACACAGGGGAGCATATGCATTACCCAGCAGGCCACATCTACGACAAAACACACATTTTTTTCTCCTCTCTTCAGAATAATGCACACTGATGAATAGTGCTCAACAAGACCAGAGACATTTATTATTGTTAGCAAGGAGGCTGATTTTGATTTCATGTTGTCACATTAATGAAGGATCATTTGAATAAACCACACAACCTACGTGACACTTGTTTTCTCCCTCTTCTTGCTGCAAGATCTTGAGATTAAATGCAAATGTATCTCACATATAGGCCTTCATCTGTTATTCCATACATGTAATAGACCGACCTACTCATGAATCTTACATACAAACACAATCAAACCAACTCTGACAGTTGAGTGATGCAGTCTGTGACATCACATCACCCCGGTGTCCTAGTAGTCCATTAGCCTTAGAAACAGCTATCAAAACCTCTCAGTTGCTCATGTATCTGCATTCATAGGGCTCGGTCCCAAAGGTAGAGAAAGCTGCTGCGCTGAAGATTGACTAGAGAAGGTTCTTTAATGTCTGCAATACTAACAAGTCTGGCTCGCAGCTACACAAAGCATGCATCTCCATTGCTTCTCCGGCGACCCAGTGGTAGCAGGGGTCAGACTACCCACGCTTCCTCTAATTGGGTTGATGGAGAGTGAGAACTGCCACAGGGCACAAGCTGTAAATAAAAGACAGGCCACGGAGCGGAAGAGAAATTCACACAGTTTACAGTATGCTAATACACATTTTTTTGTTATTTATACCACTCTTGCTCTCTTTCTCTTTGCCCTCAGAGGAATTACTTAACCTGAAAACATTCATAATTCATACAACATCAAAACACGTCTGCAAGTATGACATTTATGGCGAGCTTGTCAATATCTCTCCTCACCCCAGAAAGCCGATGTTAAGCAGCCTTTTGACTCTGTTTAATTAAAAAAGCTGATTCGGATCATTTTGCCTTGTCAGTCAACTCCTGTTTTTTTGAAAGTGCTGTGACTTTTGGGGCATTGTGCAAATTAGCATACAGAGTTTTAACCCGCAGTAAAAGGCCATGTCATGGATGTTTGTTGAGCGCAGGGCTGCACTTCACTCGTGGAATGACTGATATGATATTCACGCTCGACTGGAGCTCTGAGTTGCTAACGGGCCTAAATTTGCCTTGGCTCATTTTCAACGCAAGAGACGTTGCCGGTAACCTTCAGCCAATGGCGGAGTACCTGATCAGCTCTGAATCTGACAGCTTGTCTGTGTATTAGAATTGTAGTCAAGACCATTTGAATCGATACCAGACCAAAATTTGTTGAGACTAAGACATTGAAGATTTAAGATCAAGGCAAGACAAGACCAGATAAAAACAATCTGAGATTCACCTTTATAAATGTCTTGATAGAACGAAAAAATGTCTAGGGATGCACAAACATGCAAACTCTAGTCAGAATGTAAAAATGCTTTGCAATAATTATTTATTGTTTTATTAAATCATTTCATAAGACACTGGAGGAGCTGGAGGAAATGTCTGGGAAGACAGAAGTATGAGGTTCTCTCCTGAGACTGCTGCCTCCATGACCTGGGCCGGGATAAAGATCGGGTTTATACTTCTGCATCGAGTGATCGCTGTGACCCACGGCTCCTGCCTTGCGCATAGCCGTGCATTTATACTTCTGCATGCTGTTTGTGTTGCTCTGCAATAACACTTTTAAAACGCTAGCTGGCAGTAGGTTTTTATGTTTCTCTGTGTCAAAAATCTTCACACGTTTTTTTTTTTTTTTTTTTTTTTTAAACGCTACCTTAATGTACAAGTAGATAGCATTTTCTTATTCAAAAGTGGGAACCGGCAATTGTGCAAACACTTTAATCATAAGGTAAACATAAGGTTAAGGCTCTCTGTACCACACACTAGTCACAGCTACCAAGCCAACCAATCACAGTGCTTGCACTGTGCGTCGTTGTGACATGTAGTAAAATCTTTTGAGAGCTGCGCATCAGGATAGATGTTAGCCTTGGAGAGGGCTATGTGAACTCATGTGAGTTGCACCAAAGCATGCGTGTGCGCTTGATGCAAAAGTATAAATCAGCCTTAAGCGTTATTATGCTAATGAGCTGCTGATCTGAGGTGATCTCATCTGGTGAGTTTGGTTAAGAAGACATGGGCCACATCCGAAATCAAATACCTCCATACTATATAGTACACTAAAAACAGTATGTGAGCTGAGTAGTTTGTCTGAATTCATAGTATTCGAAAATATTGCTTTTGCACTTTGGTCGGCTGCATTGAAATTAATAGGTTTCATAGCTCATTGCTTTCAGCATCCAGTGTGAAAGTCCCTTTACTCAGTGCAGTGACTATGGCTCAAGGGAAAGCGAACCAGCACGGTGAACATTGCTGGGCAGTGTGGCCTAGCATTATATTTTTTCAGCTAATATTTTTGGCCATTTTCTTTTTTGATAATCCAGTCCATCACTAAAAATGCCATTTGCACTATAACGTCTGTAGTGGCTAATCAATTCATGAACTCATTTACATAATCGGTTAATTCAAAACAGGTCAGACAAAACTTTAGTGTAATACTTTCTTGAATTTTGTGGTAATTTGCTATAATTTAGGTGACATTTTTGTAACCCAAAACACATGCAGTTAAAACCAAGACAAGTCCAAAATGTATAAGTTCTGCACTAAGTCATTGCTTATATTTTACAATCTGCAGTCCATTTCCTGACACAGTGTGCTTGATGGCATTCACAGGAGAGTCAAACTATTGGGAATGAAAGTAGTCTAGTGAGTCACAGTCAAGACACATAGACACCCACTCTCTCTCTTGTACCTCAGGCTGCGGGAGAGAAAAAAAAGCAGGCTAAGAGCTTTTGCTGCAACATCTCCCCCCCTGGAACCAACAAGAGAACAGTCAAGAGTATAAAAAAAAAACACAGCATGCGTCTTTATAAACACTTCTATTACTTCACCAAGCTTTCAAAAGCTTCTCCCCAAATACAGCAAAGGCTGCTGCAGGGGTTTGTCATCTAGGAGGAGAAGGAGGGGACAAGTGTGGTCTGAAACAAGATGATCGGAATGGGGGAAGAACACGATCAAAGAAAAAAAAAAAAAAACAGAAAGAAAGTGAGAAAGTGTAGGGGAAATTAGAACAGAAATATTGACTTTACTGTATCAACTTCTGTTTTTTTTTTATGGGCCAGCAGGCTTTTCCGGTCATACACTACAGTGATGTGATCAAAGCCAGTGAGGTGACAAAACAACTAAAGATCCTGGTGTCCAAGTAACAAGCCACAGTATAAGTTACTATTTTTTGTCTCTTATAAAATAAAATAATCTGAAATATTAATATGTATTTGATTACAAGTTGTGAAAATATAGCAGATCCTACCATGGTTGTATTTATTTAAAGGGCACCTATGATAAAAATCATCTTTTGGAAGCTGTTTGGACAGAACTGTGTGTAGGTATAGTGTGTCCACAGTTGGGTTGGGTCAATAGACGATGCCATCGTCCATCACCAATAGCCGATAAACATCATGATGCTGAGCCAGCATCGCAATCCTCCACCCTGCCCCCTTCACAGCAACAACCTGCTAGTGAAAAATGCACTTGGTCCCATTTACACTAATGCATCTTACTTTTAAAATGGCATTTTTGAACGAAACTGATCCATGTCCACTCTGTCATGCGTTCTCTCGTGTACGCGCACATTTGAGCTCCAGCAGTCAGCAGGGGCTTGGAGCACAAAACCCCAGAGAGCAGTGCACGTCAAACAGTTTAACAATGGATGTACTGGATCACGTCTCACTATAGTTGTTAAACATATTAAATGCATCTTGTCTCTATCTAATGCAGATTTTCAGTTTTTTGAATCTATCAGATAACGTCACAGTGTCAGTGCATTACTTCAATCATTTGCTTTCACACTTGTACTTAATAATTTTATTGTTGGTTGGTTTCTATTGGTTGTCCACCTTTTATACCAACCAAGTTTGTCATCATAACAAGACAGTTCACTCTGCCTATTCATGCCAGAGTCCTGCAGAAAATGTGATTGACAGGTGGTAATGTAACTTATCTTTATTTATTTGGTTATGGGTAAAACAAAGATCTTGCAGGCCAGGTAGTTGAACGGTAGGCTACAAATAATGAATTTGTTATGATTTAATTATTTAAATTTAAATCATTTATTTAATTCATTTAATTATTTCTCACAAACGTTACGCGAGATCTGCTTCCTTTATGTCTGTCACTGTGCTGTTTATCTGACGCACGCAGCCGGAGGCACAATCTGACAGGCACAAGGGAACGGTGGATGGGAAGAACTAGCCATAAAGCACAGGCAACAAAAACTTGTTCAGAGCAGAAAATCCAATATTTTGAAAGGTATAATAAATAATATAATGGCTGATTTGAGTTGAAACTTTACAGAAACTTTGGAGGCACAAAAGGCTTATCTTAACTCTTGAAAAAGGGTAAAATAGGTGCCCTTTAATCAGACTGAAAATACTACACGGTAAATTATTAAAGAATATTTTTATTTAAACCAACTTTTTAATACATTTGGAAATGTCAATTATTAGTAATATGCTGATTTCTGAAGAAAGAAAGAAAGAAAGAAAGAAAGAAAGAAAGAAAGAAAAATAAATGAAAGAAAGAAAGAAAGAAAAATAAATGAAAGAAAGAAAGAAAGAAAGAAAAATAAATGAAAGAAAGAAAGAAAGAAAAATAAATGAAAGAAAGAAAGAAAGAAAGAAAGCAAGAAAGAAAGAAAGAAAGAAAGAAAGAAAGAAAGAAAGAAAGAAAGAAAGAAAGAACATAAGGACACACGCACACACATCCCAAACCACATTTAAATATCTGTCATTCTGCATACCCTCTTTATACTGACTGCAGGTAAATGAATAACCCTCTGTTTGAGGAAGAGCACCATTAAGACAAATCCCTTCAAATGGCAATTTAAACAAGGTGTGAAATAACATGAGACCACAAGAACTTCCTGATTGCTGTGACAATGCAGGTTCGTTTCTGCTTCTCTGAAGATAATCCAATCACCTGAGCAGCCTTCAAAGCACCAAAAGAGGTGACTGAGGCCCCGTTTACACTAATGCGTTTTAGTTTGAAAACGCATAAGTTTTGCTACGGTTACGCCAACCGTCCACACTACGCCGGAGTTCTCGAGCGCCGAAAACGGAGCGTTTCGAAAACGCTGGAGAGGCCGTTTTCATTTTGAAACGCTGCAGCTCCGTCTCAGTGTGGATGATGGAAAACGGAGACATCTGAAAACGGAGGCGGGGCTGCAGACGTTCGCCTCTCTGATTGGGGCTTTTCCTGAATATTAAGTAGCCTAACACACAGTTCAGTCCTGAATCTTCTCCGTGTAAGTTCAGACTTCGCAAGTTTGATCAAGGCTGCAGTCTCTTCTTCTCAGTTTGATATGGAAAAGCAGACTATACCGAGGACACGGGTAAATCTTCAAAGGGAACAGTGTACTTTATAACTTCATTCACATCACCCTGGCTTCGTTGTTTTACTTTCTCAACAATAAAATGTAAACATGATTTAAGGAACTGCCTATTTTCATTTTAATATTAGCAACTTAGACAGCAGACATGTTGAGGCGCCGTGCTGTATAAGATGAGCGTCATCTTCACTGTCTGGATATTTATAACAAAACGGAGCCGATAACAACTGCCTCCTTTCAATTTCAGTGAAAATACGAAACATCCCCTCTCTTTTGCTGAGTATCAGTTTTAAGAATCGATAATGGCCATTTTAAAAGTATAACATACAATAAGTTTATACATTATAGGAAATAAAGGCAAGCGATAAGTCAATATACAGAATGTACGTGGTTACATTAATCATTAACTTATCTTTGCGCTCAGCCAAAACACGTTACCTGAGAACAAGTAATAGATTCCAATGCCCAAAGTCAGGGAATATGTCGTTAGATAAAGACAACAAGATGAATGAAATATCCCGTTTAATAAATATAGTGAGATTAGATCCAGCGGGAGATGCTTGATGAGAAGTCCGACTAGCAGAGCTCTCATCTGGGTACATGGGCTGCAGCGCTTGCCCGAGAGCGTCTGTGTGGTCACGTGATGTGCGTTTTCAGCGTTTTGGTGTGGACGGAGAGCAGTTCAGAAACGCTGGGTAAATCGCGAGTGTGGACGCGGATCGTTTTCATTCTAAAACGCCGTTTTAAAACTAAAACGTACTAGTGTAAACGGGGCCTGAGGGAAAAAAAGAGAGGCATGAGACAAAAGACAAAAAAAGATGGGTTTGAGATTTAGGCCCCATTTTACACTAATATGTTTTAGTTTTGAAACTGTGTTTTAAAATGAAAACGATCCACGTCAACACTGGTGTTTCAACCAGCGTTTCTGAACAGCTCTCCGTCCACACTATAAGACTAAAAACACACATCACGTGAAACAACACACAGACTCTCTCTTCTGATCTCCGGGCAGTCAGCTTTGAGCACAGAAGCCCACGTGAGAGCTGTGCACTTAAGAAGGTTCATCAAGAACCTACCTCTGGATCTAATCTTACTAAATTGGTTGTAGATGTGATATTTAATTCTTCTTATTCTCTATATTTTTAATCTATTCTCAGATAACGTGTTTTGGCTGAGTGCAATGATAAGGTAATATATTAATTTATGTGACTATGTGATTCTGCACATTTGACTAATTGCTTGCCTTTATTTCCTACAGTGTATAAACTTATTGTATGCTATACTTTTATAATGGGCATTATTGATTATTAAAATTGAGGTTTAGCAAAAGAGATCATATTTCGGATTTTTCACTGAAAATGAAAGAAGATATTATAAATCACTACACTATGCCTTAACATTTTTGGTGTCTGGTATGTTGTTGTTATCCAATTGATACAGGCAGTTCCTTATATCATGTTTTAATTTTATTGTTAAGATAGTGAAACAATGTAGCCAGCGTGATGTGAATGAGGATATAAAGTGCACTGTTCTCTTTGACGATTCATCCAACGTGTACTTGGGTGTTTGTTTTCCATTTCAAACTTGCGAAGTGTGAACACAAAGAAAGGATGCAGGACTGAAGTTTGTGTAGGCCATTTAATATTGAGGAAAAAGCCCTAATCAGATCAATCAGATCAATGTCTGTAGCCACGCATGTCTCAGATGGAGCATAGGGGAGAAGCGTTTTAATATGAAAACAACTTCTTCAGCATTTCCAAAATACTTTGTTTTCGGCGCTCGAAAACTCCAGGGTAGTGTGGACGAAAAGCACAACCATAGCAAAACTTGTGTTTAATCAATCAAAACGTGTTTTATTCATTCTATCTATCTATCTATCTATCTATCTATCTATCTATCTATCTATCTATCTATCTATCTATCTATCTATCTATCTATCTATCTATCTATCTATCTATCTATCTATCTATCTATCTATCTATCTATCTATCTATCTATCTATCAATACAGACTACCAGCATTTCCCATAGACTGCTTAGCACCAGCACATAGCAGGTTTCCTAATAAACTAATAAACTTTTATGTGCAAAATCTAAAATATTCCCGAAGCCTTCAGGCTGTGCGATCCTCATGGAACATTTATTTTAAATGTGCATCGTCAACCCAAACTTTTTTTTACAACTCAAACTTGTAGGCATACACTAATGGTGCGATTAAATCTCCTGACATCAGTTAAAGCTGAGGGTGTCATATATCCCAGCATAACTTGAGAGCGCACTTAGCCCACCTCAGATGGAGAGAGAGAGATGATAAAAAGACTAAAAAGCAGCTCATCAGAAAGAAACGGAGGAGAGCGGAAGAGTGAAGACGCTGGGGACGTGTTAGAATAAAAAAAATAATAAAAAAAACAGACACACTCAGCTGAATGATAATGTTATAACACCAGGCTAGATAAAAACCCCAACCAGAAGTGAATTAAGCAGCCCTGCACCTGCAATCCACAGTCCTAATAGATATTGATGGAGTCAGTCAGTTAAACAGTGAAACAATTAGACCGCCAGTCCTCACCCTTCGACTTCAGACAATTACAGAAGTGCTAGCATAGCATAGCCCTTAGCAGAGTCTACATCGCATAGACCATCTCTCCGAGGGCCCCTAAGAAACTACCCCTCTTGCTGAGGCTTAAACAGACAGATTGGAGCTCATTATACCTGCAGCGGGGAATAGCGGCCCCTGCCTGAGGGACTTCCGCTTGCCTATGCTGTAGATTAGGGCTCTGTTGTAAGATAGGATCCTAAAGCACGCGTGTGCTCTAGCATCAGAGTGAGAGAGTGAAGGATAACAATAGTAAATGGGGCACGGCGAACAAGAAAGGTCAGGCCATGGCTGTTTAAATGCATGAGCCATGAACTCAACATGACACCAAATGAAAAAAAAATGGAAAAAAGGAATTCGAGTTTTGTGAGCTGAGCAGGCAAGAGAAGTTAAATCCGGGTTGAATTTAGACAATATTCACATTTTCTGTGCTTATTTTACAGGAATTGATGTTTGAGTGTGGTATACATTTTAAAGAGCCCCTATTATGCATTAAAAAGGTCATATTTTGGTTTTGTGGGTCTCCAACAACAGGCTAATATGCATGCAATGATATGCATTGGGATACCTAATTACCCCAATGACTCCTATATGATTCATTCAGCAATTCATTTGTTCCCAAACCTTGTCTTAGTGCGATGCTAATCTGTGCTGATTGGTCCGTGACCCATTCTGTTGTAATTGGTCAACAGCATTCAGCGCGAGACAGAGAGAAATGCCCATCACGGCTTTCCAACAATTTTGTAGTAGTCAGAGTGAAGAGTGTATGTGTGAGCCCAATGCATGAGTGCATTAAAACAATGGAGTTAAAACACCAGCATGTTGCTCTATTGTTAATCATAAGTAAACACAATGACACACATTCAGTATTATTCCACACAGCGGCAAAGCTGAACTATTTTGAAACTTAACCACTACACGTATGTAGGAACAGCTGATGGTGGCCATAGCAACGACAAATGGCAGTGGATCACGAGCTCACAAACACATTTAAATCAGTATATGAAGTGGCACGATTCATGTTGTCTATTTTAATTACACTTACTCATGTGAAATGGACGAAGAAACTGATCCATGAACTGTGTACTGTAAAAGTTCTGTCAAGCTCTGACAAAGTCCCATTTTGTCTTTTCTGATCATTCCTTTAACAAAAGGCCAATGAATATCCATTGTAAGAATGTAGATTGCTGAAGCACTCGTCAGAAAACTGACCGGAACACAGCAGAAGGCTGGGGCTATAATGCTCAGGTATTTTGGCAAAAATACACTTCAACCACTGACTCTTCACAGCCTCATCTTTAGGTAGAAAAAATAGCACTAACTTTTTCTCACACTTCAGAGCACAGCGTCTACATGACATGATTCAACGGAAATCTGCTACAGTCTTTGTCTTCCTCTTTTTCTACTTATACAGTGTTTGTGGCTGTGGGTTTTCAATTTTCCCAGGTTCTGTGTGCAACAAATGGTCTGGGCTTGAGTACCGTTTCGTTGTCACGCCGACACAGCTAAAGACTCATTACCCTCACGATTCATTTGAACCACTCAGGGTAGACTATTTTATAAATAAATCAATAGTTTTTGCACTTTTAGATTTAAACCATAGCTGGGTATTTGACTTTACTTAGATCTGTGTTACACACTGCATGGAAGTTCATTTTCAAAACCCATAATATAGGGCTTTTTAATACAATCACATCAATAAACGTAATTTTAAAATGCACTAAAATAGATTAAAGTGATTATTTTAAATGTAAAATACTCAAAAGACAAGACAAGACATTCCAATTTGGTTTCTGCATCAAATGAAATGTTTATAATCAAACATGTCTGCTTTAATGTCACTTAAAACTTTAATGAAAATCCAATTCAATATGGGTTAAATGTTTCATCCTCATTCAGCATACCCCACATTTATGCACAGATGAAACAAGTGTACAAATGCTTGTGCTCTTGCATCAGGATATGCGTATAAATGGTAAGTAAATGGGACAAAGTGAACCAGAAAGGTCAGGCCATGGCTGTATAAATGCATGAGCCCTGAACTCAACATGACATGAAAAGAAAAAAAGGGAAACACAAAAAAAAGGAAAGTGAAATATGAGTTTTGTTAGCTGAGCAGGCAGAAGTTAAAACCCACAAGGAATTTGTACATTTCTTTTACTTTTACTGTACTGATTGTGGATGAAGATGTGAGGAATTTCTGCTTGAATGTGGTTCAGGCTTTAAATGGCCCTGAGAGAACAAAACACTCACTGGTTGCTCAACAAATCTTTTGATTAAAAAAAACTAAATCTTGTCAATGAATATGTAAGAAACTGTAAGAGGACTGTATAGCTGGAGTGGGAAAAAAATGACTATTAAACTGCTCCAGATAAGTTTAAACCAGAAGTTTATCTAGTCAGTATTTGCTTTTTCTGTTTATTTTAAAAACGCAGATCGGTTCTGTCATAATCAGGTAAAGAACTGAGGAGCATCTTGTGGTTCACAATTACAAAATAAACACAATAATGTACATTAAACTAGGGCTGCACAATGAATTGTATCAGCATCGATATCGCAATGTGCTCATCCACAATAGTCAGAGCACAAGATATGCAATATCGAGCTTTAATTATAGTTGACCAGGAGCTACAGAATTGTATTTACTTACTGTATTTGTAGAGAATTTATAAATGTATATATTTCATGCAAAAAAATAAAAAATAAAAAAAAGAATTTCAAGGTGAAAACAAGATCATTTCACTTACTCCACTGGCAGATAATTTAGCTTGTTTTAAGAAAATACTCTTAATTTTGACTTATTTCTTTTGTAGGTGCAACAAAACATTATTTTTCTGGCTGAAAGTATTTGTTTTTGATATTTGGACTAAAAATAAGACAAAGCAAATTAAGAATTTTTGCATTTGTGATTATTCCTTTTCTGCAGCTAAATACAATTAGACTCATCAGACAGCCGTCAAATAGTGCTATTCTTATAGTGCTATTTTGTGAAGCTCTTTTCATATTGCAATATATATTGCAAACAAATAAAATATCGTAATAATCACAGTTTTTCCAATGTTGTGCAGTCCTAATTAAAACTTTAAAATTAATTGTTTTACACCTGTAAAACACTTGCAATGGCTAAGCTCAGCTCTTTCCTAAAACAACATAAACACAATAATAGTGTATAAAATGTAAGATTCATTAAGCTTTAGTAAAGAGAATGTTAGCACTGTGTTCAATATCATGTGTCTAGATAAAGCACACACTTACTCACAAACAGACTTAAATGCTCAAAAGTTGAAACAATATCTTATATTTTCATTGTTTAACATGTGCGTGACTGTTATACCCTCTTAACTTTGAAGCATTTTTAGACATCAGATGGCGTGTATAGATAACAACTTTAACTTTTACTCACAGAAATGCTCTTTTGACATACTGTCAGTTCCAGAGCAATGGACCAATCAGAAAAAAAATTCTGTTAAAGTGCTTATAGTAGCAAGTTGGCATGACAACAGAAACATGGCGAAACCCCTCCTGAGCATTGTGTTACATGTTTTCAGATGCAAAGACGTGTTCTATGCAGTGCTTTATGTCTAAATTGCAAGTTACCAGAACAGATTTGGGTAACGGATGCAGCATGTTACTAGAGGAGGGAGAGGTTTCACGGTCGAAAGTGAAGAGAGTTGGGGACTCGTGAAAGAAAGTAAAGTGTGGAAGTGCATGTGAGGAAGGGGGATTGGTAAAATGAGGCTCTGGTTCTATGTGAATGACTTCTCGGTTGTTGCACTGCTGTGGTATTTTCTTTCTGACTGCACGTCTGGACTGACTGTATTTGTCGTTAGAGAGCATGAACTGAACCGTGAACCTTTTACCCTGACGGTTCGAGATGAATACATTCGATATTATACCTATATTCAATCAAATAATCCCCCCAAAAATTTAGAAATGCCACCACAAGAATAAATGATGCAGTCACAAAAAAAGGAACCTTGTTAAAAATAAAATGTAAAAATATGGGTAAAATGTTTCATTGTCATTTAGTGCAACACCTTTATGCAAGGAGCTATACAAAAAGTTGCAAAGTATACTGTAAAAATTTAAAATGACAATTAGTTGTATTTTTTATTTTTATCAATATATTATTAATATGACTTATTGGGTGTAGATCAAGGTCAATTAATTACTAATATTTTTATTTATATATGTTTTTTATCAACATCAGGAATTAAGACTAAAAAAGCACTAAGTAAGTAAGTAAATATATTTTAGAACCATTTGACCAGCTGGTGACTGGTTTTATTGCTGATCCAAGATCAGATTGCACCAGATAATGACAAGCTTGAACCATTTTAATCCAGTACAAATCACTTTAATGTTTCAAAACCTAACTACCATTTTAAGCTGGATTGCACAGCAAGGTCTAACTTTAGAAATGCATAAACATACCCAGCACACACACACACACACACCGATCGAGGAGTGTATCATGAGAAAAGCACCTGTCTCCCAGTGGTCTGCTGTTTTCTCCTCTTTGATGTTTATACTCTGGTGAACCAAAGCCCCAGAGAGAGCCTGACCTCAGTCAGCACATCTAATCCAGAGGGATAAACAAAAAACACACTGCTTTATTCATAAGGCCCACACTTACACACCACACAAGTTCTTCATAATTGATGACACTGCTCGCAACACTGCCAACCTCCACTGTAATGAGTCTGTATGTCAGATCCACTTCGTTTTCTTGAAAACAGAACAATTCCACACATACTCCAGCCAGCCTGCTTCAAAACCACCAACATGCATTCAATGTAATAGGTTTTTGAATTAATCTTTTCATGTCAATAATATGTTCTTCTATAAAAGGCAGTTAATTATTAATTACAACATTACAATTGTATTTAAATTACTTTTCTATTTACTTTGTCTAAAAGGTAACTGAATACTTAATGTTTTTTTTTTATTACATGATTCAATACTGCTTAAAACCCCTAACATCTCAATGCATACATAACAGAAATTAATTAAGTTTACTTTTAATTTGAGCCAAAATTTATGTTTTAGTTTATTTAATTTATAATAATATTATTACACTTATTATAGAAATAGCGGCTCCACAAAAATACCAAAATGTCAAAAAATATATGACAAACATCTTGTTTCTTTGATTATTACAGTCAGTGGACAGAAACATCTATATTAATAATATTATTATTTGAGTAATGTAACTTGCACACATACAAATTTCTCAGTATACTGTATAATCAAGCTCTTATTTGAGCTCATAGAAAGGCAACAGTATCTCAAATAACCACTTGTTACAACCGAGGTATGCAGAAGAGCATATGCAATATTTATTGTGTCACACAAACTAGCCACGTCAATTATTAGTTAACAGTTAATATTCGGTTAACGAGCGGCGGTTGTCGGTTAGTAAAATGAACCAAATATACTTAAGCAGCAGAAAAGCAATTTAAAAAAAAAAAAAAAGCTATTTTAAGTTAAAATTTCAAAGCTTTGCCAGAAAAACAGTTAATAGATCAGTTAACAGGTCTGTTAACAGATGAATGATGTAATGTTTGCTTAAATGACAAAAAAGACCAAACTGTACATGAGGATGCAGTCATTTAAAACTAATACAGTCTTTTAAAACAACCCTGTCCTTTCCTCTGTTAGACAATAACTCTTACCTGAAGACAGCCATTACATTTGGAAACAATCATGGTGCGTTTTGCGGACTGCTTGAGACCATAATGAGTAAAGATGAACGGAGACACTTTTACTTATTCACAGTCTGTAAAGATACTCTTAGCTTTAAAAGCTCAGCGCCGCTGTCAGGTATTTCGTCCCTGAAGGAAGACCTCTAGTGTTGTTGTAATAATATGAACAACACACATAGCGGCCTTGTTAATGCATGGAAATACATCAGTAACAACGTTCAAACACTCTAGAGAAAGGCTGACCTTTACTGAAGCCTTCCATATTCATACATGCAATCTCAGACTCAGTTTGTTCATGTACGTATACAAACATATACAGCCACCTAATGTTGATCGCATGTCTGTTCTGTGTGCACGATTCCTTTATTGATTTGATGCATGTTCAAAATGGAGGTGATTTCTGGTCATCGCACGTCGGTTCTGTGTGCACGATTCCTTTATTGATTTGATGAATGTTTAAAATGGAGGTCATTTCTGTGGACCTGATTTTATTATCTTCTACACAATATTTTTTGGTTTTATTTAAAGGTATACTTGTGTGGTCTGTCTTAGGTTATGTTTATTTATAGAATGTGTATAGTTACCACTCCAGTATGTTAGTAATGTATAGGTTTAAAATAACTATTACATCCAGTGTTGTGTTAATATTTATGATTGATTATTTATTTAGCAACATGGTCCAGTGAGACATGACATTTCATCCGACTGTATGTTCACATATGTAGCAGAATGACAAAAAGGCTCATCTTGACTATCTATATTACTAATTTATCTATATTAAGGAACACTCAAAGCTGGAAATGGTTTCCGTAAACATTAAAATGAGCAGATTAGAAATACAAAACATATGAAGTATTTAAAGGTGCAGTAGGTGATTGTCTTCAATAAAAATTTTGTTGTGCTGGTTCTAAATCTCTTCACATTCCAACAGTAATGATTAAAGTAAATAATCTAAATGTATTTATATGCATTTTTATACTCTGGGTAAGGCATAAAACTAAAAAAAAAATAATCCAATTTAAATTTGTCGGCCCGATAATTCCCATAATAGTCCAAACTGTCTGTCAGCAAATGTATATTTGTACATCTGCACTCGTTCATACAGATCTGCCCTATGCGCATCCACACGTGTTCACGTGCATGTGAGAGAGAGACAGGGGTAAAAACAAATGCTGAATCAAAACTTTTAAAATACTGAATCAACAAAACATAAATAAATAGCAATATTCTGCCAAGCCTAGTTGGTTTTATATTCACGTCAACCTGTGACGCACTCCCTATATTGTTTACCATGCTACTTTGACTATTCAATCTAAAATAGCATGTAAGTATAGCTTAGTAATAAGCATAATTCCTGCATGCCATCACCCAACCACAAAGCATACAGTTGATGCTTTAGGACAAAGTGCGTGAGAGAGTGAGACCAGTGATCCTTGCATACATGAAATATTAAATATTGACAAGTTTTGATTGCTACACAACTGAAAAAGTTCTCGTTCTGAATTGTAGTATTTTAAAGTACTATAAAGTTTTCTAACTGGCGAATAGGATCAAGTGGGTCTCTGTCATCTTTAATTTGCCCATTTGTGATTTGAGGAGGCCTAGCTTTGGACGGCAAGGAGTGATTGTGTTTCAAAGATATTATGCTAACCTTTTAGCATTTAGGCAGATCACCTACTGCACCTTTAATGTCTGAATGTAGTAGATCACCTCGACAAAACTACTACTGTCAAAGAATTGGCAAATCATCCAAATTCTGCTACAGAGAATTACATTGCTCAGAAGAAAATTAGGTCTGTGAGAATTTAAGACATCTGACGTGTAACAGAATTTTTATTTTTCAAAAATCTTACTTCCTGATCTTAAGTAGTTTGGCATTTTTTTCCTAGCCTGGCTCTTGGTTGTCTAACCAAGGGCAAAAAAAAAAATTGTTTGCAGCCAGTCAGCGCACATGTACGTGCCTTTCATTTACACCAGTGCTACCCAACTTTTGGCTCGGAATAAATCTCAAAGGTGTGCTTTT
The DNA here is from genome assembly GCF_052040795.2 of Danio rerio. Classification (NCBI taxonomy): domain Eukaryota; kingdom Metazoa; phylum Chordata; class Actinopteri; order Cypriniformes; family Danionidae; genus Danio; species Danio rerio. Next base: position 33,393,739 of record NC_141034.1, on the reverse strand, counting down.
GAATGTGATGATCACGTTCAGCCAGTCAATTTAGCCCTTTCAACCCTTTTCAATTTAACCCTTTTAACTGACACCTCTTTGTGACTTATTTAGGATGCATCACTTTTAATTTTCATGTTGACATAAATCAGGTTTATGACATGACATGCCACAGCCCCAGGCACTGCAGAGGAGATAAGTTTGGTAAGTTTTGATCTTTGACGAGTGCCACGCTTGTGTTTCTCTCACTCTGGCTCGGCGCCAGTCATTACAGGAGAGCAGATTTGAATTTGGCAGCTGATCAATGATGTACTGAACGTTCTAACCGCAATGGTGTGATCATACGCTCCAGGAACCAGCCAAGACTGATCAGACTGCTGTATGCAAAAGGTTATGAAAACAAAGTTGTTCCCATTTTATTTAGTGATATCACAGGATGTAGTTGGATGCTAAGCACTAGTGGTTGCATTTGGGAACGGTTGACTCAGAAGAGCACCCCTCCAGGTGCTTGTTCTTTTATTTATTTATTTATTTATTTATTTATTTATTTATTTTTGGGACAGAATCGAGAGCTGTAACTTTGTCTTAAAAGTATTAATAAACAAAATACTTTTTAAAGAGGAGATTTTAATAGGTAATAAAGTTTAACATAATACTGGGCAAAGTAGACATACAACTGAATTAGACAATTTCTATTACATACAAAGCCAAAAATAGCTATGTCTGTACCTGCAGTTAATGAGGTTTTTACTTGATGGGGTGCAGTTTGATTGACACGTTCTCCATTTCGAAACACAACCAAAAATCATAAGTGTAAGAGACAGCGGTTCATTTAAAAGACTTCATCTGTGGTGTATTCAGGGAATCAGTTCACCACCATCTACTAAATCATCATTTTAATCAGCATGAAGCATTCCCAGCTTCCCAGCACACCCTGGATAACGCATCTTTCTTACACACATATACAGAGCGAACAGCATCCCGGCAGTCAGAAGATTGGATCCTTAACCCTTCGGGAAGCCATTGGTATGCAGAGAAATGAGGGAAACGGGGAAATGAGACGGCTTAACAAAGCACCACTATGCAGTCAGAATGAGGTTTATTTGACAGGTCTCAGTGCTGTCGAGAATTCAGACTTGAGAGCGAAGACCCACGGGATGTTTCCCTGCTTGCTATGGGTGACATGAAATCACAGGGGTCTCCGTTCAATAGGTTTATTCAGTCCAAACAGCGCACCGGCGCACACACGCATGCCAGACACGTAACCGCTTATGTACACAAGCTAGATTTTCTCACCTCCGGCAAGAGCAGATTCAAGCAGCGACCACTGTGAAATGCAAGCCCGATTCCAAAAAGTTAAGATGTTTGTATAACTCTAGCCACTCTTTTCCTACAGCCTGTGATGCTTTTGTGTGAATTATAAATTCCCAAAATTCCTTTCCATTACAGTACATCTACGCAATGTTTTAAGAGAACTTACTAGAATTAGGAAAACTTTAAGAGAAATTTCTGACTGAATATTACATAACTGAATTGGGTATGCTAAAATTGATCGTAGTGTACGAGTGTGTGTGTATGAATTAGTGTGTTTCCTAGTGATGGGTTGTGGCTGGAAGAGCATCCGCTGCGTAAAACATTTGCTGGATAAGTTGTCTGTTCATTCCGCTGCGGCGATCCCAGATTAATAAAGGGACTAAGCCAAAAGGAAAATTAATGAATAAATAATTGTATGAACAACCACAAAAACTTAAGATGAGTCTTTTCACAGCAATATTACTGATGTTCACTGTAAAAAATGTTTTTCTTACTTGGATTGTTTCTCTTGTTTCTAGTCCAACTATCTAAAAATTCTTAAATCAAGAAGCATTTTTAAGACAAACAAAAATATTGTCTCATTTAAAGATAAATAATATTTGTTTTTGACATAAGATTATTTTAATACCACATTGGCACATTATTTTGCTCTACGTCAGAAAATACATCATTTTTACAGTGTCTTACTGTTAGTTTTACTGTACTTTATTTAAAATAAAGAAAACTAATCTGGAGGGGGAAAAAAACGTGGTTTTGTAGTTTTGCAACATAAATACTAGTCACATTAACAACGTTAAATTGTGCGTGAAGGATTGTGTATGGATGTTTCCCAGTGATGGGTTGCAGCTGGAAGGGCATTTGCTGCGTAAAACAAATGCTGAATCAAAACTTTTAAAATACTGAATCAACAAAACATAAATAAATAGCAATATTCTGCCAAGCCTAGTTGGTTTTATATTCACGTCAACCTGTGACGCACTCCCTATATTGTTTACCATGCTACTTTGACTATTCAATCTAAAATAGCATGTAAGTATAGCTTAGTAATAAGCATAATTCCTGCATGCCATCACCCAACCACAAAGCATACAGTTGATGCTTTAGGACAAAGTGCGTGAGAGAGTGAGACCAGTGATCCTTGCATACATGAAATATTAAATATTGACAAGTTTTGATTGCTACACAACTGAAAAAGTTCTCGTTCTGAATTGTAGTATTTTAAAGTACTATAAAGTTTTCTAACTGGCGAATAGGATCAAGTGGGTCTCTGTCATCTTTAATTTGCCCATTTGTGATTTGAGGAGGCCTAGCTTTGGACGGCAAGGAGTGATTGTGTTTCAAAGATATTATGCTAACCTTTTAGCATTTAGGCAGATCACCTACTGCACCTTTAATGTCTGAATGTAGTAGATCACCTCGACAAAACTACTACTGTCAAAGAATTGGCAAATCATCCAAATTCTGCTACAGAGAATTACATTGCTCAGAAGAAAATTAGGTCTGTGAGAATTTAAGACATCTGACGTGTAACAGAATTTTTATTTTTCAAAAATCTTACTTCCTGATCTTAAGTAGTTTGGCATTTTTTTCCTAGCCTGGCTCTTGGTTGTCTAACCAAGGGCAAAAAAAAAAATTGCAACATAAATACTAGTCACATTAACAACGTTAAATTGTGCGTGAAGGATTGTGTATGGATGTTTCCCAGTGATGGGTTGCAGCTGGAAGGGCATTTGCTGCGTAAAACATATGCTGGGTGAGTTGGCAGTTCATTCCGCTGTGGCAACCCCAGATAAATAAAGGGACTGAGCCGAAAAGAAAATTAATGAATTAATGAGTTGGCGGTTTGTTCCACTGTGGCGACCACTGAAATAGAGACTAAACCAAAGGAAACTGAATGAATAAATGTATAATGTCATTGCGATCATGCACGATAATGTGATTGTAGGTATTTCAAAATACTGTGAACAAATGTATAATGTTAAGATATGCTATAGACAATTGCTATATCACAGTGGTTATTACAGCAACAAATGCTTAAAAAATTTAGGCAGTTTGTTTTGAAATACAAACAATTTCACATGTTAATCAGGGAGTGACGCAGTGGCGCAGTAGGTAGTGCTGTCAACTCAGAGCAAGAAGGTCACTGGTTCAAGCCTCGGCAAGGACAGTTGGCATTTCTGTGTGGAGTTTGCATGTTCTCCCTGCATTTGCGTGGGTTTCCTCCGGGTGCTCAGGTTTCCCCCACAGTCCAAAGACACGAGGTACAGGTGAATTGGGTAGGCTAAATTGTCAGTAGTGTATGAATGTGAATAAGTGTGTGTGGATGTTTCCCAGAGATGGGTTGCAGCTGGAAGGGCATCCGCTGTGTAAAAACGTGCTGGATAAGTTGGCGGTTCATTACGCTGTGGTGACCCCGGATTAATAAAGGGACTAAGCCAAAAAGAAAATGAATGAATAAATGTTAATCTGGGCTACAACACTTTATAATAAAGATCCATTTGTTAAAATTGGCTAATTAAAATAAACAAAATGAAAATTACTTGTAAAACCTATATTTTTTTCTCAGATAATGTTTAATAACTTGCTGAAATCATCAAGCTTTCATTTACCAGAGCAAATAAAAACTAAAAGTTGTAGATGTTTACATTCACAACAACTTATGCAACAGATGTAGAACAATTTTAATAACAAGAATATATAAAAAATATGTGTAATAAAAAGCAAAGTACCAGGATCTTCAATAAAAAGACTAATACTGCCAGTTAGTATAGTAGTTATAGTCTTAATGAGCAAGTCACTTGTCCAATCGATTAATTGAAACAAGGTTTCAGCAGGTTTCATTAAGTCAAATTTAAGACTTGATGAAGACTTTAAGACCCTTTTAAAATCATTATGAATGAAATAGATCATATGAGGCTAAACACATTTCTTAGCGACATATTTTAATGTCAAAACAACACTCTAGTTGTACTCTACTTTTTTCAACATAATATTTTTTTATTTGTTAATGACAAGGTTAACATTGTTAAAAGTACATGCATTATGGAGATAATTATGTAAATAAACAAAACATATATATGTATTGAATTTTGGTCCTGCATGTTCTCCCTGCGTTCACATACAGGTGAATTAGGTAGGCTAAATTGTCCGTAGTGTATGAGTGTGAATAAGCGTGAGTGGATGTTTCCTAGAGATGGGTTGCGGCTGATGGGAATCAGCTGCGTAAAAACATATGCTGGATAAGTGGGCGGTTCATTCCGCTGTGGCAACCCCGGACTATTAAAGAAACTAAGCTGAAAAGAAAATGAAAGAAGGAATGGATTTTGGTCCAAATTGATTGAGTATAACTTCTATTGAACCTAATGTGTTTCTGTTAAAAACCTTAAGTTTCATGCCTATCTTTAAATATTGTGTCCACTCCCCCTTATTCTTTAAATAGTTTTCGTATGGAAAATAACGTAAAGGGATATGTTGCTCTGTTATTATCATGAGGAACTGTGTTATTATTATTATTATTTTTTATTATTATTACTTTTTATCCTGATTAAAGGAACATAATTTGGAGAAATTACTGTAAAAATGTCTAACACCTATTACAAATTGTATGTCTTTGCAATAAAAAAAAATTTACAAAAATTTTAACTAAAATATTTTTTTAAAAAAAGGTTATTTTGAGACAGATTGTTGGAGATTGAATGGAAATATGCCCAATTAAGTAGCTTTACTGCACAGAAGAAAATGTAAGACCCGTTTAAAATGATTAAAGAACACAATATTTCTGTGAATTTAATACTTTTTAAGATGTTTGAAATGTAGGATATTTAAATACTTGATCAAATGGCAGTAAAGTAAACGGCTTTCTTTATTAATTGGCCATTGAATAACTGGTTCATTTAAATTGTTTAAAAGTGCTGATTCATCGAAACATGAAATATATGTGTTGGTTGCCAATGCACAACAGTTCTGCTGTGGCTCTGCTTAATATAAATATAATTTTGTTCGCCTAACAGACAAAACAGACATTATTGTAAGCAAAACATAACAACAGTTACTTTTTATTTATTGATCTGTTCAGTTTCACATTTGGATTAGTGCTATTCAGGACAAAAACAACACTTGATATTGTGTGATATTGCACCCCGCTGTTAACACACATAAATATATATATAAAACACCCATTGACTCCCCAGCCTCTACTCCACCTTCTCCTTTCTAAAGCTCAAGAAAGAAAAACTTCAAGCAGATGAACATCCATTTCTCATGAACATTGATCGCTACAGGTCAAATATCAAAAGATTAATAAAAGATTAACTACCAGTCTACATTCATAACAGGGCTCTGCTAATTTGCTGGTAATCTGAGATCAATACGGTCAAACTAATGTATGCGTACGGAAAAATGTAACAAGGTTATGCCTATAGGGGTAAATAGATATTTTCTGTTTGTTGTTAAAATGCCAGAGTCATTTTAATTTAGCAAGTTTGTCAATAGCTTTCATTTCCTGATCTGGTTCAGTCAAGGCTGAATGTTGGCCCAGCAATCGATTACAGATTCCTTCAAGGGACATTGTGTAGATCCCACCATTAGCAAACAAAGCTGCCATGCTATATTAAATCCTTTAGAATCATGTTGCATTTAGAATTACCCAAACAGATGTGCAAATAAATAAATACTCAGAATGAACCATTTTTATTTAACAATTAAGCTTTAAAAATGTGTTTTATTAACACAATCCAGTTTAGCCTAATTGTTAGACACTACAGAACATGTGCAGAGGGGGATGGGGGACACACAGTATCATGATTACTTCAGCAAACATGCCTCCTTTCTATGCAAATTAGGCTCATTATAGATTGCATCTCATTCATTAGTTAAATCCCCCCAATGTGCTTCAGTGGTCAGAGGTTCCAGATGGAAAAGCGAGCAAATACAGCTACAAGCCAAAGTCTTTCTCAGCGGAGATTAGCATACACAGATCCACCTGTTGAACTGCCTCTAATGCAGCATCCTTCCATTTTAAAGCCTTACAAACATGCTCAATAGCTGCAGAAATCTGCAACTCACATCACACATGCACCTGACACAAACTCAGTATTCAAGTACAAGCCTGGAAGATCTCTCGGCAAAACGCTTTAGTGTTTAATGATCCCTAAGATCTATAAACAAGCTTTAAACTATTGACAATTTTAAACATACACTGCATTAAGCAGCGAGGTTCAGTCTTACATCAATTATACAGCATGATCCTTTACAGAGCCTGTCACATGCATTTGTAGCACCGAAATCTGGCCATGAACATGATCATGTGAATGGGCTGTAATTGCACAGTCTGTTTCTGTGTGGCTGAGTTGAACTGTCAGGGTTTTTTAACCTTGTAGAATGACTGCAGCTCTAAAAGCTGACGCAAGATTTCCATATACACCTGTACAGGCTAAATTACTCCATGCGCTGATGTGAATGAAGATTAATTATCATGCCAGACACCTTTCAATCAACTGCTCCAGCCATCCAGGGCATCATCTCATTCATACTGCAGTTAATGGGCAACCCTAATTATCCTAGTTAATAGTTCCTGTCGGTCACTTATGCAGACGGACTTTAAAATTGTGCCAATGCCCTCAGGTTGGACAAAAGTAAAAGAAAAGTTCATGATCAAAAAAATGACAGCTGCATAGCCAAAATAGCTTGATACACCTCAAATTAATTAAACTAGCTATCATCCCTAAAGTGAACTGTAAACCAGTTCTTGGTCCACAAAATGTACTCCCTACACAAGAGTGCTCTTGGAACTCCACGTGACCATTTCTTTTTTGTGGACGACCAGCCTGTTTTGGGAACAGAATAAGTTTCTGATATCACAAAGATGCAATATTTGGAAATCAATCATTTAGAATTAATACCTTGTCTAGCTTTGGTTGAAAGTGTCTATTCCTTTGGCCTTTATCTGGACAACATTCTGTCTGAGGATTTCAGTTACGTTAGAATGGTAATCTGAAAAAAACTGCAAAATTCTCTAATTGATTAGTGTTCTTTCTCAGATATATTATTCAATTTAAGTTTTTTTTTATACAGTGCTTCCTGCACTGTAAGATCTAATAATTTAAAAGAACTCAGACCATTACGAGCATTACACCATTTAGAACTAATTTATACAGTATAAATCTATTAAATAACTCTTAATTTTAAGTTTAAAATAAAAATCATGAAGGGGCCTAGAAATTTTACCTTAGAAAGTTCTCCTTAGTTTAATGATGCACATTCAGTAATGTTTGAGCATAACATTTTTCCTTCATTTGGTAAATTTGACTGCTATAGGTTTTTACAGTGTATTAGGGCAGGGGTTCTCAAAGTGGGGGTCGGGACCCCTCGAGGGGTCGCGGGACAATGAAGGAGGGTCGCCTGGTGATTAAAAAAAAAACTATTTATTATTATTAAAGCATATAAGAATGACCATATTTTATCCATAACCTACAGAAGAGAAAAAAATAGTCATTTATAATTACTATATAGTTACTATAGTAGCTTATAGTTACTAGTTCTATTGGATTGCGACCCCAGTGGTAATTACATTATATTAAAGACACAGCAATAGCGTCAGATGCAGCAGATTGATTTTTATAACACCAGGTTAAAGTTTCTGGCCCATTTACAGCACTGACATTAAACGAAGAATATACCTGGGTGTATTGGTGTGTGTGTGTGTGACATTGCATGCAAGGTTTCTGTAAGCCCTGTATTAGGGTAACTGAATTATTTACAAACATGCATACATACATATACATACATACATACATACATACATTCACACATACATACAGTTTATTCATTCATTTTCCATGGGCTTGGTCCCCAATTTATCAGGGTCACCACAGCGGAATGAACTGCCTATTATTCCAGCATATGTTTTATGCAGCGGATGCCCTACTAGCCACAGTACTGGGAAACACCGATAAACACACACACACGCACACACACGCACAATGTCTGGACTGTGGGAGAAACCATGCACACTAAAGAAACTCACATTAACATGGGGAGAACATGCAAACTAGGGCTGTGTGATCTGGGGAAAAAATCTAAATGCAATGTTTTTGACAGATATTGCGACTGCTATTTGATTTGTGATTTAACTGAAGCTTTAAGCTGTTTTCAATTCAATTCAAGCCTCAAATCAATAATCTATAAACCTTGGCAACAATTCTGTGACAGCTCTTAAAACATACCTGGTTTTGTTTGGTGTCTCTGACTTTGAAAACAAAATATTCCCATATTAATTTTCTTTGATTTTAATTTGTCTATTAATGCTTCTGAAACAGCAGACGCCATAATCTCACTTGTCAGTACTTTACTGTTTGTTTTCTTTTTTTTCTTGTGGGCATAGTTCAGTTGCCCAATTCTGATTGGGCAGAACAAAAGTGTGCCCACTTAATTGGCTAGTTATAAAGCCCCACAACACCATCACAGACAGTCTAGCATGTTTAATTTTCTTAGCATAGCAAATTGCTTTTGAAGCACTTCACCTTAAATGTTATTCATTATTTTTGTGTACATATATACAGTTGAAGTCCGAATTATTAACCCCCCTGAATTATTAGTCCCCCTGATTATTTTCAACGAAGAGATGTTTTCACTACATCTATCGAAAAAAAAGTAGCTTAAAGGGGCTAATAATTTTGACCTTAAATCTTGGTTTGACCTTAAATGACCTTGGCTTTTTTTAAAAATAAAAACTGCTTTTATTCTAGCCGAAATAAAACCAATGTGACTTTCTCTAGAAGAAAAAAATATTATCAGACATACTGTGAAAATGTTCTTGCTCTGTTAAACATAATTCTTTTAAATATTAAATGTACATATATTTCATATTGCAGCCTCTTGCATTTCACTAATCAGAACTTTTCAAATTGCAATTGCAATTCGATTTTGATCAATCACACAGTGCTAATGCAAACTCCACACAGAAATGCCAACTGGCCCAGCTGATACTCAAACCAGCGAGTTTCTTGCTCTGATGTAACAGTGCTAACCACCAAGCCACTGTGCCACACGCATACATACTGTATATTAATTAATTAAAAGTATTCAATTTCCTCCCAACTCACACAGCCTGAGTTATGTAAACATATCTACTGAAAGGTGCATATCAAAGAGACCTCTAAACTGGTTTCATATTGCAATTGCAAATATATTGGTCCAGAAAGAAATGAAGTCAGCCTTCTGTTCCTACTGTATGCATCTGCTTCTGAATATATGGCAGCAAGGTCATCTCTGCAGGCTTTTATGTCAGTGCAAAAGCAGAATTAAATGTAGCGCTTGACTCATACGCGCAGCTGTCAACCTCCTTTAGGAACAGTGCAGAGCAAACTCCCAAATACACGTACACAGGTGTGACTATGAATGCAAGAATATCACACCAACACCTTGTTCTTTCACAGTGCATTGTTCATCCATAAAAATCTAACAATCTAAAGAGCTCCAAAGAGATTTATAGGCTACGCCTTCACAGCGCACGGTGCAAAAAATAGTAATACCTCTGTTTATTTTCAGCTATGGTGTTTAACAGCCTGGAGCTGTCTGACTTACTTCTGTCGTTGTTGAAGCACATTATTGAAATGCTCTTGCTTTTGCCAGAGAAACGCGCTTGTTACACTGGCAAAGCAGCTCTGGCGTCTCCTGTGGCACATCGGCACTAATGCCGGCCAGTAACCATGCGGCGCGAGACCGGACACGTCTGAGCTGATCTGGTGTGATTGTGGACAGCAGGATTTCTCTCGTCAACCTGACAGCTGCAGCAGAGCTCAGCAAAGCAGATCACACTCACACACACACAGACTGACAGGACAGCTGGTCAATAAGCCTGTAGTGACATATGAGCAAATGAAAATCAACTTACTTACATCATCTACAGGAGGAAAGAATTAGGGAGAACAGAAGCTGAATGTTTGTCTTCCTCCAACTAATAAAATAGTTATAAGCGATCACTAATAGACTAGCGTAACACAGCCCACAGAATCTATCTATACATCCATCCATCCATTCATCCAATCAAATGCATCTGAAAGCAATATATTTGCAATGTTATTTTCTTTTTTTATCAGAATTTTTTTTTATTAACTATTGCATTTTATGCTCTAGGGTGTCACTAGGTGCAGTGGGTAGCACAGTCACATCACAGCAAGAAGGTTGCTGTCTTGAGCCTCAGCTGGGTCAGTTGGCCTTTCTGTGTGGAGTTTGCATGTTCTCGTCATGTTCCCATGGGTTTCCTCTGGGTGCTGCTCTGGTTTCCCCCACAAATCCAAAGACATGCGCTATAGATGAATTTGGTAAGCTAACTTGTTCATAGTGTACGTCTGTGAATGAAAGTGTATGGGTGTTTCCCAGTGATGGGTTGCTGCTGAAAGGGCATCCGCAGCGTAAAACATATGCATATTATTTGGCGCATAACACATAACATATTATTTGGCCATTCATTCTGCTGTGGCGAGCCCAGATTAATGAAGGGACTAAGCTTTACTTTGCAAAACAAAATGTTCATTTATTTATTTTTTTGTTTATTTATTTATTTTAACTATTGCATTTTTTTTTATCTAGATCAGGAAAGCCCAAATTTTTTCTTATAAAAGGCCAAAAACCAAACTTGATTGAAAGCTGTGGGTTAAATATTCCACACCGTATGGCCTTAAATTTGCCATGGGCAATTTCCTAATTTATTTGCTAATATTTAAAAATAACTAGAAAACTTTGCTTTACAACATATCAATTAATGATGCAGTATATTCTTTTACGTTTTATAATGAATGTTTTATTGTAAAAACATAAACAATTCCATTTATAACACAATAGAGTTCAGTGCTTAATACACTAGTTGAGCTGCTCCTGCCTTTACCTTGATTACCTCACCGATGTCTTTCAACTGACAGTATTTCCATTTTAAACGTCAAATTAATTTACAACATTTAATTGAAGCATATTATTCAATTAAACTAAGAAACTAAAGGATATATTAAATTTGAAATGATGATCTCTGTCAAAGGCGTTCACCCAAGCCAAATCCCCATCACTCTCCCTCTTTTCAGATGGGATGGTGGGCCTAACTAAAGGTGACCATGGGCCAAATTTGGCCCACGGGGCCTTAGCATTTGTTTGTTTATTTGTTTGTTTGCATTTTATTGCTGTAGATGATAATATTATTTCAAATTTGGAAGAAATGGCATGAGTAAATTGCAAAAAAAAAAAAAAAAATCTTAATATTTATTTATGTATTTATTTATTTATTTGTTTGTTTGTTTGTTTGTTTGTTTGTTTGTTTGTTTGTTTGTTTGTTTGTTTGTTTGTTTGTTTATTTATTTATTTATTTATTTATTTATTTTAACCATTGCAGTTCATGTTCTATATGATAATATTATTTCATGCTTAGTAGAAATGACATGAGTACATAGCAAAAATATGTATATATTTATTTATTAATTAATTTATTTATTTATTTATTTATTTAACCATTGCAATTTAGGCTCTAGATGATAATATTATTTCAATTTTGAAACAAATGACATGAGTATTATGCAAACATATTTATTCATTTATTTATTTATTTATTTATCCATTCATTCATTTATTAATTTATCTATCTTTCCACATAACTAGAATAAAATTTCAAACTGATCTTTAAGCTGTACACTGTAAGACTTGCAATGTCATATAAGTGTTAGAAATTGAAAGAAATAGTTACCATTGTAAAAAGGTCCATATTGACACTTGTAAAATGAGATTACTATTTGAAGCTAGACCAATATTGTGACAATGTTGCTGGACAAGCTTAAAAGCTGACACTGCATCTGCTTGTATCAATTTTTATGTATATAAATTTCATTCAGTCAGAAAAGAAATGCAAGAGACAGAACAAGAACTAAAGAACTGAAGACTGCAAAAGCTTTACTTTACCAGATGCTATGAACTGTGAAAACCCTACAACATTTGTATGTGTGTGTCTGAGTTTGACAGAAGCTCTCTGCCCTCAAATTGACACCAGAGGCAGCTCTGTTAATCTGACAAATCCCTGGCCGGTTTTACCACCCACCACTGTTCACAAAGCAAGCTCAACAACATATGTATACACAATCCTGCATGTATGTGTACAAAAGTGCCTTTTTGGAAAGTGTGTATGTTATACTGTGCTTAAAGGGAACTGCAGTGGACGTGTGTTGAACTTTCACACTTCATTGTGAGTTTACCAGCGTGACTGAAGGCTGGGGTGCATGTAATTCTATTGAGCAGCTGCTTCTGAGTACACAGAGAAAAGCTTCCCCGCACTGTGGGACCAGAGCTAATCTAGCACTGAGAGAGCAGTGGGATTATCAACAAGACACTATAAATCTGACCCTGGCTTTACCTCTGTACCAAATACCTGTTTATTTATAGCAAATAAAAAATAATGTAACCAAAAAAAAGGTTTTCTTTTGTGTCCCACAGTGGAAAGATGAAGAGTTATTGACAGGATTAAAAATATGTATATCCCTAAAAATAAAAACAAAATAAGAATTCTGCATTTGCTGTGATATATGCACAAGCTGAATACAGAGAAATGTCAATAGAAAAAAAGGAACAAACAAATTAAAAAAAAGGATATAAATGTAGTATATAACAAATATAAACCTGATATAGTGAAAGTGTTATTTTTGGTATGCTTTTTTATTAATGTCTTTATTTATTTATTTATTATATTTTATTTAAAATGTAATTTAAATTGAAATAAAACAAAAAAATAGGTTTTATATTTAACTTATTGTTATTTGTTTTGTTTTTTCTATTTTAATGTAATTTATTTTATTTCAAAATGTACTTTAACAGATCTTGTTGCTTTTGTTGATCACAAAATACAAAATTGTCTTTAAAACATTATTTAACAATTTCCATCCCGAAAAGCAGCTATTTTTAAAATAAATACGCTTGCTCCTTTAGTCTGATTGGGTTAGCCACATAAAGCCTAGGTGTATGTTTGTGACCTCGTAACATGAGAAGTTAGGTAACCCATTCAAAAAATGGGAACAAACATATAAAAAATAAAAACTTTACAGATAAAAAAATATATAATTTCCAATTACAAAGAAATATAATAAAAAATGTTGATAAAAAGTGAAATGGTTACTTTTTTGTAAGTTTGTTTATTTATTTATTGTATTTTTAATTAAAATTTAAATCAAACAAAAATAGGTTTTTCATTTAATGTTGTTTTATTTTACTTAAATTAAACCCAAATTAAATTAAATAAAATTTTACTTCAAAATGGTCTTTAATAGTCCTTGTTGATTATACAATGCAAAAAAGTTTGACATCATTATTTCACATTATCCATCCCGAAAAGCGCCTATTTTTAAAACAAATGCACATGCTCCTTTATCCTGATTGGCTGAGCCACATAAAGCCTAGGTGTACAGACATACACCTGTGACCTCGTTACATCAGTATCACTGTGTCACTGTGTCTGCGTGTGTGTTGCTGAAGTTCTATGTATTATGTATTTCGGTTCAGTTAAGTAGTTATTATTCATTTAATGATGTATAAATATGCATTGTGTCAGCTTCATTTACCTTTATATTTGAAACAATGCATACTTGACCTTCAGAAAATCTCTTCTCATGTATAGAAACATTGTACATTAGATGCGCGTGTGTGGAATCCCACAGAATCCAAAGTGCAAAGAGGATCATATAAAATATTTACATTATATTCATCAAATTAAAGAGTTTAATGATGTTTTAATAGAGAAATACACAAGCTACTACAAGCAGGTCTTAATTAATCTATAAGAGCACTGAGCTTGAGAGGTATGATTATGAGGAAATACCATGCATTGTGTAAAAAAAAAAAACTCTATTATATTCCTGTCAAGAACTATTTGTCTAGTAAATTACTTAGAACACAACATCTGAGTATTATCAAGTTTTGTTTGCCACAGATTTTATTTTAGAATCAGAATCAGAATCAAAAGTTGTATTGCCAAGTGTGCTTACACACACAAGGAATTTATTTTGGCTACAGAAGCTTCTAGTGTACTTAAAGTCACAAGTGACAACAGGAAAAAAAAAATGAGAAAATACAACAAACATTAGACAGAGATGCAATTAGACAAAAGAGCTCTGGATGATGAATTGCATTTGTTATAAATATAAAAGTTATAAGATGCTGTATACCAATGCGTATGAGTAAGTATTGCATTATTGTTATAAGGTGCTGTGTACAAGTGTGAAAGTATTGCACAGTAAGGGAATATTTAACTGTTTATGAGGTACAGTAGATGGCCTGAGGAAAGAAACTTTTCCTGTGTCTGGCTGTTTTTGTGCTGGGTGCTCTGTAGCACTGACCAGACAGTAACAGTTCAAACAGGAAGTGTGTTGGGTGTAAGGGGTCCAGAGTGATTTTGCAAGCCTTTCTACTCACTCTGGAAAAGTACAGTTCTTGAAGTGTGGGAGGGTAGTGCCATCGATTCGTTCAGCAGTCTGGACTATTCTTTGTAGTCTACAGAGGTCTGTTTTGGCAGATGAGCCGAACCATACGGTGAGTGAAGTGCAGTCAATTTAAATGAGTAAATAAAAAATAAATAATTAATTAATTAATAAATTAACAAATAAATAAATTAACGAATTAATAAATAAATAAATGTTTCCCAGAGATGGGTTGTGGCTGGAAGGGCATCCACATTTTATTGAATAAATAAATAAATAAATAAATAAATAAATAAATAAATAAATAAATAAATAAATAAATAAATAAATAAATAAACAAACAGCAATAAATTTAACAATTTAACATCCATTCACAAAACCAAACATATTATTTTTCCCATATCAATAACACTGAACGTGGTGGTAATTCAGCTAATGTGGTGTATTTGTAATGTAGATCATCTCTCTCTATAAGGTGAGGTCACATGAGAGAATAAACACCGGAGGGTCAACCCGACAGTGTTAAAACACAATTAACAAAGATGTGCATTAAGAATTCCTCCAGTTTGATTCTGTGCAGATTAGCAGCGATTCATAATTCATTAACGCTGGGTGACTTTACACTTTAGATTAATTTTTAATTTCAGTTCAGTGGCGCAACCAGGGAAGGTCAGCAGCGTGATCTGTCACGACATCACTACTTCCCCGGAGCTCAGGTCCATGTTGACACTTGATTTTGTGGGGGGAAAAAAATGTAAAAAAATTTTATAAAAAGCCCATATGAAGTGCTCTCTTCATATGCTAATGTGCAGAGTAAAAAATCGTTTACACTCAATTCAGAGCCAAAGCAAAAGATAAACAAACCAATAGCACGACAATTTACATCAATATGAGGGCCTACATAGAGAGCGGGAGCTGAACGAGTTTAAAGCCCAAAGGCAGAAAGAGAGTGAGAGAGAGAAGGGACGCATGTGTACAAAAGAGGAGAGACGGAGATTTGGCTTGGTGTCATGAAAGTCTGCAGGGTAAAAGCGTGAGGGGCTTCTGAGGGGTAATAGATCAATACGCACACTGAAGCCAGTCATGGTCCCTACGGCTGAGACAGATCGTTCTTGCACACATTGAGAGGTGAGCCCAGGGCAAGCCAGTGGACTCATCAAACACAAAGACCTATTTCATGTGCAATCTATAGGCCAGTCGAAATGACCTGCTGGCTATGAGACACAAAGTACTTAAAAAAAAGCACTCTTGTCAGCAAATATCACAATCGATCGGCATGTAAATTCAATAGGAACCTCGCAGAAGTGGCTGTTTTGTGTGCAAATGAGTAGCTGTTGCTTTAAATGGAATCTGCCAACCCTTTGCTTGAAATTGTCTATCTGCGCATGCAAATTGAGTGCCGCTCTGTGCATCAATGACACAGTGTAAAAATATATCACGTAAACAGGATCGTGATTGGACACTGAAAAGCGCCTACGAGTGATTTAAGCTGACGCGCAATACCAAAACAAGCTTACGGCTCACCGGCGCGCTTACACAGTCACATACTGACCCAATAACAGAAGACTTAAGACAAATTAGCACCTGCCCATTTAATTACAGCACTGACTTAATTAAACTCACGAAGATTAAACACTGCAGTTGAGGCACAAATATTACAAATGTGCGCGCACACACACACACACACACACACACACACACACACGACATCGCACTGCTGATCAATTGCAATCTGCTCAATGTGTTACTTTGTGTTATTGCAGTGTATCGTAAAAAGCAAAATTGTTTATTTGTTTGTTTGTTTTGAAGCTGCATCTTCATCTGCTTTCTGTCATCGCCAAATATGAATAGAGTAGCCTTTTGCTGGATCAGATTATAATCAGCCAAGATATTTAATCTATTCTTTACCCAAAAGAGCAAACAAGACAGTTTGTATACTGGAAAAGATTATTCTCTGAATTTGCTCTGAAATGGAGTCCGTGAGGTAGATGAAGAACTTATATAAAGCATTGAGGGGGGAAAAAAAATCCTTTAACATTTTAGTTTAAGTACCAATTACCTAGTGCCTTATTGCCCGCCTATTATTAAAATATTGGCTGTTCATTTATATTTTATAATGTACAAATTATGCATGATATTATTCAGTTGCATGATATTATTCAGTTGCAACAAATAATACCTTGACTTCTAAGTGATAATTTGGAAAAGTGGCAGAAGGTAGATTTTTCTGATGAATAATCTGTGTAAACTGCATCTCAATCATCACAAATAATGTAGAAGAGCTATTGGAACCCACATGGACCCAAGATTCTCACACAAATCAGTCAAGTTTGGTAAAGAAAAATCATGGTTTGGGGTTACTTTCAGTATGGGGGCGTGCAAGAGATCTGCAGAGTGGATGGCAACATCAACAGCCTGAGGTATTAAGACATTTGTGTTGCTCATTACGTTACAAACCACAGGAGAGGGCAAATTCTTCAGCAGGATAGCTTCTCATTTACTTCAGCCACCACATCAAAGTTAATGAAAGCAAAGAAGGTCAAGAAGCTGGCCAGCATAGTAACAAGATATGAACATTATTGAGCATGTTTGGGGCAAGATGAGGGAGGAGGTATTGAAGATAAATACAACAAACCTTGACGAACTCTGAGAGAAATGCTTTCTTTGCCATTTCAGATGACTTTATTAATGAAGTTATTTGAGTCATTACAGAGATGTATGGATGCAGTGCTCTAAGCTCATGGGAATCATACACAATATTAATTATTTTTCCTCTGCACCATGACTTAATTATTCTATACTGTACATTAATTCTTTCAGTGACAATACGTTTGTCTTGTCAAGCAAAAATCAGCAAAGTCAGACCTTATTGTCCTAATTAAATAATTAGAAATCAAGGCATGATCTTATTTTATTTTGGTAAAATAAGCATAATCTAGAGGCCTTTGCTTTTCATATAAGCTACTGTAAATATTACCTTAAAATAAGGATTCATAAGGATTTAATAAGGATCATATTAGGTGTTTATTGAGACAATGTCACAGTTAACGGTTTGTTAATAGTGAGAAATCTACCTCAAGTTTTAGTGTGATTGATTGTCTTTCAATGAATAATAGGAATCTAATACATGGCTACACAAAAATAAAATGCAGGTACATGTTAAGAACGGCCAGTTGGAGCAATTTATTATGATTTTTTATTATTGTTGTTGTTACTTTTTATTAAAATAGCAGTTTACAAAACAATTTGTGGTTTTGTCTTTAAATAAAATATAATTACTATCTCATGGCATATATCTAAGCTTATACTGTAGACCAGTGTTTCTCAACCATGCCTCTGGAGAACCACCAGTTCTGCAGATTTTTAATGTCTTCTTAACCAAACACATCTGATTTAGATCATCAGCTCATTAGCAGAGGCTGAAAGACCAGCAATGGTTGTGACAGACAGAGGAGACATCCAAAACATGCAGTTTTGGTGGTCCTCCAGGAACGTGGTTGAGAAACACTGCTGTAGACTAATAAAGAGCTCTATTACATGCATATTGCTATAATAATTAACAGAATAATTGATTGAAAAAAATAATAATCATCATCTACAAAAATATTTTGAAAACTGAGCTGCCAATAGAGCCAATCACGCTGCTTTAAAACAACATTAACTGTTTGAAATTCCTGATAAAAATGAAAAAAAAATTTAAATGAGATGTTTTAATGCTGATAATTAAGTCTCACTATTTACATTTCAATTAAATTTATATTTGTTTTGATGGCCTGTGATGTGTTCATAATGGATAGCTTAGTTCACGTTGGTTTGAGTAATCAAGTGAAGGACAAGGAAGAATAGGATGGATCATTACTTCCTTTATCCTATGTGATAAACATGACTGAACATCTCATCATTGTACTTTCGACCCACAGCCTTCTATAATGTTTTCAATTTGATGTTTATTAAAAATGTTATGTTTCATTCATGAGTTTGTCTTTTTTTTACCAAATCATCCATGTTTTGTATGCATTTCTATTGGTGGTGAAAGTGCAGAGATTATAAGAAAATATAAGCGAGGAGTTGAAGTCTATAATACCATAATATCCCATATGGGCACAACAGTTAACCTCACGTTGTGTCAGTCGTATTTACACACTGCCTCTGAAACTTTTTGTTTCTGATGCTCCGATACTTCAATGCGGCCACCATCTATAATAATGTCTATATAGGTAATGCCAGTCTGTGTTCTGGAATAGTTTACATATGTAATATGTGACGTATCACAAGCAATGTATCTAAATTCCACTGATTTCCTGAAACGAAGTTTGCGTTTAGGGATAATCCAGTGCAGCTCTTTGATAATGAGCTGAACTTTCCTTCTGGTATTGGATGAACACAATATGCATATTATTTTTTACTTTGGAGAAGAGAAAGGAGAACAGTTTATCACTGCTTGAACTGACTCCGAAATGTTTTGCATTTAAAAAAACTACCAACATTATTAAGGCAAAGTTTTAATAGTCAAACTAAAAAATTAACAAACATTTCTTGTCTATGCCTCTGTCTATGTCTCTTATAACAAAATAAACAAAAGTGTTAAAGACACTTTTTAACTTGATACACAAAATGTTGCAAAGAATGTGTGTAATGATAAAGTGTAAACACAAAAAATTAAGCAAACTTTAAGACAGATCAACATATGTACAATGTCATTAATAATAATGATACAGTAAACCTCAAACTCTTCAAACAAAACAAATTATGGCTACGTTCACACTGCAGGCAAATGTGGCACGAATCTGATTTTTTCCCCCTTATATGACTCGGGTGATGACAGTGTAAACAGCCCAAACCGCATGGAATCTGATCTTTTCAGGTCAGATCTGTGCCACTTTCATATGTAGTATTAAATCAGACACAGATCTGATGTTTTGCAATGCGACCGCAGTGTGAACGGTCATGTCGGATTTCATGTGACTTTTACATAATCTTTGAGCAACATGCGTCATCATTCTGTGCTGCAAACATCATCTACTCCTTAGCAGCACAGTATAATGGCACACAGGGCGATTACAGTACCACAGAAAGTTGGTTGTTCATGTGAAAAACGATTTTGAAGGCAAAACTGGTGCTTGTTAACTAATCTGGTTAACGAATGAGGCACGGGTTGATCGCGAAGCCAAAAAGCTTCATGGGTGTTGCGGATAGAGGTTCAGTGTGCAAAGGAGGAAGAACTTTCTCTCAGAGAGAAAAAAGGGCAGGTGCTCGCGCACCCAAACCCCCCTTCTGCACGTGTCTGTTGTTTATAACAAAGTAAAATTAAATAACTCTGCAAACGGAGATAAACCAACTCCGCCTTCACAACTCAGTCTGCGGCTGCTTATTAACCCTTGATGAGTTCACTACACCGGTGATCAGAGCGCCACGCACCGTGGTTGTCATAAATCACAAACGATCAGTTTTGTAAGATTATTTTAGGTCTCAAATGCCGAAATACACCTTATAAAAATCATTTACAGTTCATGAAATACACCACGGTTGTCTGTGTAAAGGGTAATAATAATAATAAAAGCATGATCTGACAACGTGCTTGCTCATGCTGCACTCACGTGTTCATAATTAGACATTTTGCGTTCTCCGTAATGCACCTTTGCGCATACGGGTCAGTTTAGGACTATGATCTGTTCACACTGCAAATCTGATATAGGCCACATTTATAAGAGCAGTATGAACAGCCATGCAAAAAAATCAGATCTGAGAAAAAAAATCAGATTTGAGCACTAAGCCTCGCAGTGTGAACGTAGCCTAAGATAATCAAATCTGAGCCTTTAACTAAAGAAACCAGCCATCATTATTCAAAATACATATTGCAACATTACAAATTGTAAAATTGAATGACTACATTATCCCTATGCTAAAAAAAATCTTTCAGATGGGGTACTAGTGGCTGGGATGCACAAGAAACCAAAAAGCCACACTAGCTCCTCACTGCTGCTTGTTACGGCACTCATTTTCGCATGTGTTTTTATTCTAACCTAAGGTGGTGAAGACAAAACCCAACCAAATCTGACCGGGGCTTAATAACTAGCCAATTGAATGAGCACACTTTCCTTTGGTCCAATCAGAATTAAACTATGCCCACAATAAAAAATAAAACAACAGGAAAACACTGACAAGTGGGATGATGGCGTCTGCTGCTTAATAGATGAATTAATATAAAAAAAGCTTTTTTTAATATGAGAATATTTTGGTTTCAAAGTGACAGACACCATACAAAACCAGGTATATTTTATGAGCTGTCACAGAACTGTTGCCACGGTTTACAGATTATTAAGCTGCAGCTTGAATTAAATTAAAATCAGCAATTAGATATTTTCCCCAAATCGCAAAGCCATACAACTTACCTCATAAAAATTCGATTTTACGAATTACCAACATGGTGTGGCTAAATATCAACTTCAATCTAAATGGCCCTGGAAAGTAAGTAAAGAATATAAAAGTTGAAAAAAAATCTGTTTAATTTCTTAGACATGTTTCTGTAATTAAACATTTAAGTTAATTCAATGAAGAGACCACATTGGGTCAACACAATTAATTAAGTTTTGGATTTCCCATTACTCAAACAAACTGAGAGAATTACTTTCTTCAAATGATTTGAGTAGTCTCAACATCTTTGGGTTTACAGTGCATGCCAGGCTCAATCACCAAAAATAAAAAAAGAGTTTTTTACAAAACAACAATTGAAATCAGAAACACTGGTTGGAAACTTAAAACCGACCATTAAGAAAAAAAAACTGAAGAAAGGAAAAGGAAAACAATTTACCTGTTCTGACATTAGTGCTAATAGAAGCATTAAAATTCAACGACGCATCTCTGACTCATCTCTGATTTGAAATGCTCTTTACCTTTTCTGCACCAAAATCAAATGGCTACACACTTTCCTATCAATATTTTACTGCCCGCTTAATGTGAATTTAATGACACCAATCTTCTATTTAACATCAGTGTGTTTCTGTAATGGAAGGCTCTCAGTGGGAGAGTGCTGGAACATCATACTGTAAGATGCAGGAATGATGCAAACGGAGATACTGTGAACGCCTTTAAAGTAATCACACGGTACAAGAGTAAATCAGCCACAATGTTTAGAAGTCTGCAGCCTGCGAACAAAGCCCAGGAGGTAGTTAAGACTGGTTCTTAATGAGCTAATTAGGTTTGTTTAGGCAGCTTTTACATGCTGCTGGTAATGAGGGGAATGAGAGACAAATTCCTTTGCCAAGAATGAGAGGATATGGAAAGAGATGTAAAGAAGAAGGGGAAAGAGCTGTTCTGAAGACTGCGAGAGTGTTTTATATGCGTATTCTAAACCAGATTATGCTTAATAAGCTATGAACGCACATGGTAATGTGAATGTGTTTGCTATTTTTCCTTTATCAGAGGAAGATAATAAATGGCTTAAGCATTAACCACCTTCTTTATTGCTAGAATATTTCAGTAAACAAGGAAATACATAAACCTGGTTTTTACTTTGGCTATGTTTTCATCTAGCTATTTTTATGCACAAAAAATGGTTGATGCCATGCCATGATGTTCATAAATTTTGAAAATGCGTATAAAAATATATGTAATTGAGTAGGATAAACTTTTATTTTGATAAGAAAAGATGCACATATGTAAACTACAATGGAAACACTTTTACCGAACAAATTCCAGTATGTGCATTAAAAAGTGATTTTGTGCTCACCAGGCTAAGCACATTGTAAAATATCTAAAATGTAGATTTTGTCATTCCAAAATGCCTTAATCATTTCAGTATTAGTGTTATTATACTATTAATTATCTCCCATATTAAGAGTGTCTGTGCTCTGTCTCACGCCTTTGAACTCGTGTTCATTGCGTGTCCGCATTTTTCTTCTGAGGCGCAAGTCATTCATTAAATAAAGAAAAGATTCACGCAGCTTCTCCTACCTCAGCAAATTTTGTTTTTGTTTTTAATATTTGGAGCCAATTAATAAGGAAGTGATGATTTTTTTCTCTTTCTCTCTTTGTTGGATGGAATCGCTGCTTTATTTGCACATCTTTTATAAAATTATTCTGTTTTGTGCATAAAGTTAATTTGCAACTTTGGATGGAAACATAGTGTGCACAAAGTAAGATTATATTAGTTATTGTTACTTGCTGTGTTTATTTTTTACTAACATGAACAATGCATTGATTACAATAGTTAATCAACTTTGCTGAAACTAGAACTATGGAGGAATTTAATAATACATATTTATTTATTTTTTAAATAAATCTCATATAACTACTGTATAGTACCCTGACTTTGCCTAATTGTTTTAATACTTATTTTATAAAAATTACAAAAGTTCTTAGTATTTCTACTTTACCTTGAATGGCCTTAATGGGCACATCGACTACATGTATCTTAGAGTCTACTACTTATGTACTCTTGACTATGCCTGTCCCTCTTGCCATTCTAACAAAAACAGAAATGTCTGATAGCAAAAACATTACTTTACGTCAGTCATGACTTTTAACAAAACATTTTCACAGTGGTTACATCTGCTCTCCTACTTGCCAGACAAAGTGAGGTACCTTTAAACCTTTTAAACCTTTAAATCTTTTTTTATTTCATGAAATCTAAAGCTTACTTCTAAAATCTTATTAGAAGCTTCAACTGTAAATATGCCATCACGTGAATGTCAGAATAACCGTATGACTATTCTAGTTATAAATTTCCAGTAGTTTCAGTGTTAATGTTTGTTATTGAAAATGCTGTAATTTCATGTTAGTTCTTGTTAACTGACTCTGCATTAACTAATGTTAACAAGTTTAACCCCACCGGTTTTACACCACCCAAACCGCTCCAAACTGGAATCGAACCAGAGACTCTCCACATGGGAGTGGGTTGCTCTAACAACGAGGCTAAAGACCATGGCCTCTAGTCTCTGTCGCCAAAGCACATTTTAGAGGTCAGAGTAGTAAGGTTTACATGAAGAGCACTTCAGTAGCTGGCCTCTGTTACACTCAGCCCCCTAAACCTCACTCCCATTCGGGTCACGGCACAAATGTAACGTCACCCGTCCTACTCCACCCAACCCACTCCAAGCCGGTAGCAAACCAGTGACTCTCCGCATGAGAGTGGGTTGCTCTAACAAGGAGGCTAAGACCATGACCTCTAGCGTCTGTCGCTAAAGCACCTTTTAGAGGTAAATTGATTGAGGATTACATGCACAGCACTTCACTAGCTGGCCTTTGTTACACTCACCCGCATAAACCTCACTCCGATCCGGGTCATGGCACCAATGTAACCCCTCCAGTCCTATACCACCGAACCCACCGTTAACTCTTTGCATGGCAGGCTAAAGATCATGGCCTCTAGCATCTGTCTAGAGCACCTTGTCGGGTTCAGAGGAGTGAGGTTTACATGCACAGCACTTCACTAGCTGGCCTCTGTTACACAAGCACAACTTTGGATGTTAATAATGGATTGAATAAATAATGACTAAATGCTGTACAAGTGTTGTGCATTCTTAGTTCATGTTAGTAAATAAATTAACATTAACTACTGGAACTTTATTGTAAAGTGTGACATGTGACACAAAAACATCCTTACTGTGAATTTAAGTTCATCGAGATAAAGCAAGGTTTTGCAGTAAGAGAGAAATATTTCGCAAACACAGATGCCTTCTTGAACCAAAGAAGATGTGATTTCATCTCATGCTGGAGAAACTGCATATTGAGAGCTTTGCAAATAAGCCATGTGGTTTCTCACTGACATCTAAAATATATTCTTACAAATCGAAGAGTACTGCAACATGACAACTGACATAAGAAGTGAAATACTCTTAAGTTAATGACACAAACAATTACAATGTCACTATTAGCTGATAAATTCTTTAAGGGTGCTTTTACACCTAGACTTTTGTTTGGCATATATGAATCCAGCGCTCGGGTCCAGGCCAAAATCAACCGGTCCAAGATCGCCTGATTGAGGTGGTCTTGGCTCGATTGAAACAAACTCTGGAGTGGATCGATTGTAGTGAAAAAGCAACACGATCCAACAAACCAGGTTATATCACAGTGTATTATGGATATGCAATACGCATATATGGCTATATGAAGAGAGAATTATGAGCAGGGCGGGATGTCATTCCTACCGGTTTCATGTCAAATACGAAAGTGCGTTTTATGTCAAATACAAAAGTGAAACCATGCTGAACTATTAACAAGAACTGTTGGTCCGTTAGGACAACTGACCAAACTGCAATCTTAGTTTATCTGTTATTTCTCTCTATAATGTAAAGCCTAATGCATAATTCTAGCCAACTCCTATGTATGAGAAAGTCTTACCTCTGATTTATATTTGTTGACAATGTCTGTGGGTGTCACCATTCAAAAAGAAAGCATAGTTTTTCACTAATAATGTCCTTTTGCTCATTGTCATAAATTAAAATAAAAACGCATGACAGCTGAGCAGGACTCTAAAAAAATAAACGGTGGAACTCTGACCAATGTGACAAGAGTTTACTCGCACGTGACATGTTTTAGCTATTTTGGTCCATTTAAAAACTGTAGTGTGAACGCGAACCACATCAAGTACAAAGTGAAACAATGTACCAAATTTTAATGCCAGTTTCGGAACAAAGCAATTGATCTACAGGTGTAAAGGCACCCTAAAAGTGGTAGAAAGAAACATTGCACTTTTTTGAAATAGGCTCATTTTACAAGTCCATTAGAGTAATAAAGTGGAGTTTTACCATTTTTAAATCCACTCAGATAATCTTGAGGTGTGACGGGACCACTTTTAGCTTTGTTTAGCTTAGCTTAGGATAAATCAGTGAATCATATTAGCCCATTAGAATCTGGTCTTAAAAAAATGTAAATCATATATATATATATATATATATATATATATATATATATATATATATATATTTTTTTTTTTTTTTTTTTTTTTTTTTTTAGTTACATTGTGTGCTAATATCAACAGAAAACAAAAGCATTGCAGGCACAATGATAATACGCAGCAATGTTACCTAGTTACCTAGCTGGTAACAATGTTCATTTATCATTAAATCATCCATAAATAGTGGAGTGCTTCTTTAATAGCATTGCTTGGTTGCTGGTTTACTGTAATATGACAACAAACTATTTCTATAAGCTTAAGTTCATATAAACATGGTAATTGAGGATCAACAATAGTTTTTCTTAGCTATTCTTACCATGGAAGTTCTCCAAGCCAGCATTTCTAGATCAATGTAATCAGGTCTTGGACGTCAAGCCTTGTAATAAAATAATGCTGTCTAACTTGTTAGAGAGAAACTTGTTTCCGTCTACTGACCACAGACTGAGGTTTCATGTCACCTGTGTTCTAATAGCTAGGTTACAACAAACACACACACTCACACACACAAGATTAACAATACATGCACACTCCACCTGTTGCTTCCTTTCATACGAGTGGCAAAACTAAAGTAAAATAACATAAAAAAATTATTTATCCCATCTATTAATGCAACAAAATGCATCAGTTTAAACCATTTGAGCATTCAGAAAAACACTCATCGGTGACTTTGGCCTTCACCGTCTGATAAAGCACTGCAGCAACAGGACCATCACAAGCCTGTCATGCATAATTAATGAAAGAGATGAGAGCTGTTAGCTACACTCACACACATGCACACACACACTCACACAAACATGTACTCACAAAAGCAGAGATGCCCGGCACCAGCAGAGGGAGGGTAAGAAAAGCCAGATGAATGAGATAGGACAGTTTGATCTTAAATAGCTGAACATATTATTAGGCGCTAAACAGGAAGTCTTTTCTTTCAACAGGATCGCTGACTGCCAGTATGCACAGATAAATAAGACTGTCTAAGGGTGAGTTTATGACAGGGAATGTGATAGCCAGGGTTTAAAAGAAAACTTGAGTTATATGTCATTTGAAGAAAACCTATTTATATTAGTATTGACACTTTAAATATATATAAAAGGGTGACTCATAATGTTGTCATAATGCTTAATGTATTTGAGTAATTTACATTTGTATTAAAACAATTTTGTAGTTTAAAATCTATATTTTTTAACATTGTTTAATTATGTTAAATAATTTTATTAATAATGTTAATTACAGTTTACTTTTAATAATAATAATAATAATAATAATAATAATAATAATAATAACCAATTTGGCATCATACAAAGTATAATGTTAAACAATAGACATGTCATCATAGGCTGCGGTGAATTCATTATTTATGAATCTATAATTAATTCCTAGCAAATTTATTATTTGTAGCATACCTTTTCAGCTACCTGAGCTGCATGGTCTTTGTATTAACATCATAATAATAACCCATAACAATCATAAATAAATAGAAATGTTACACACAAATTTTCACCTTAATTAAATGTCACGTTTAACAACTACAGTGAGACGGTACACCATTGATAAACTGTCCGACGTGTACTGCCCTCTGGTGTTTTTTTGTGCTCAAAGCACCCGCTGACTGCTGGAGCTCAGACGCACGCATATGCTAGAGTGCATGACAGAGTGTGTGTATGTGTTTGATCACATGATGTGCGTTTTCAGCGGTATAGTGAGGATGGAGATGTTTTCAGAAATGCTAAATGAAGCGCCAGAGTGGACATGGATCGTTTTTGTTCTAAAACCAGCCTTCTACAACCAAGGCGAATTAGTGCAGCTGTGACGTTGGCAGGGCGGAGGATTGAGATGCTAGCTCATCATTGTGATGTCTATCGGCCACCGGTGTTGGTGGATGGCATCCTCTAATGACCCAACCTAAGAGGCCAGTGGGCAAATTTGGGCAGAATGTAGGGGTTAAATCCCTACTCTTTTTCGAATAGCATCCTGGGATTTTTAACAACCCCTGAGAGTCAGGACCTTGGTTTAATGTCTTATCCGAAAGATGGCACTCAATGAGCAGTGTAGAGTCCCAATCAATATACTGAGGCGTTAGGGCCCACACAGACAGCAGGTTAAGCTCCCCCTGCTGGTCTCATTACTACTTCCGGCAACAACCTAGCTTTCCCATGTGGTCTCCCATCCAGGTACTGACCAGGCACAGTGCTGCTTAGATTCTGTGGGGGACCATGGGAGAGTTGCACAGAGCTAGCTGCCAAAAAAGAAAGGCAGCTTTTATTTATCCCGAATGCATCAAATTGATCAAAACTGACGGTAAGAAATGCATAAAATGGCATTTAAAATGTTACAAAAATATTAATATTTCAAATAAGTTTATTACATTTTATTAATATGAAAGTATTGATATAATAATAATAATAATAATAATAATAATAATAATAATAATAATAATAATAAAATAATAATAATAATAATGATAATGATGATGATGATGATGATGATGATGATTTCCCAGAGATGGGTTGCGGCTGGAAGGGCATCTGCTGCGTAAAAACTAGCTGGATAAGTTGGCGGTTCATTCCGCTGTGGCAACCCCAAATTAATAAAGGGACTAAGCCGAGAAGAAAATGAATGAATGAATGAATGAATGATGACGATGATGATGATGATGATGACGATGACGATGACAAGTTTCAGCACAAATGTTTTTAGTTTTAAATATAAGACAACTTTCCTAAAAACAAACTAAAATATTAGAACAATTTCTTAAGAATTATGTCATGTATACTGAAAACTAGCTATTAATTGACTGTTGTTTAAATTGTATTTTAAACAGTAATAATTCATTATTTCATTCATTTTCTTTTTGGCTTAGTATCTTTATTAATCGGGGGTTTGGGATTTGGGCCCCCAAAAAAGTCCCCTCTTGATTTGGAAATGAACCATAATCTCAGAAATATCATAGTATGTTTCTTTGTGAAATCCATCCTCGAAGAAAAGCTTGCAGAAGGTCAAACACATTTGTGTGTACCAGCAGTATAGCTTTCAATTTTGTACCTACACGTATCCCTTTAGTTGGCTCCAGAGAACAAAACACAAATGCTTTTAGCACCTATAATCAATAGTAGAACACTGTTTCAACTCCAGCTACGGCTGATGTGTGTGAGGCACAAAGAGTTTAAAAGTGAAAAGGGTGGAAGGGTTTAGAAAAGTGCTCTACAAGTGGCATCCACAAACACACAAACACATCCATCTTCAAACAAGGACAGAGGTGCACCTTATAGAAGGTCATCACATACAAAATGCCCAGGTAAGAGGTAAGATCTTTCTCCTCTAACTCCCAGAAAATGACCGCGTACATGAGCGAGAGAGTATGTGTGTGTTTTGTGTTTGGGGAGAGTGTGTTCAGAGGTTAAACTTGTACTCCTGAAAGTGTTCCCAGCAGAGATTAATCATTCCGGGCCGGGATGCATCATCGCAGCCATAAATCATCGGGCCTGACCTCTCTTTCCTCTCTCTTGTGATATTAGTGAGGAGCGGTGAGTAGCGAGATTGCTCTCTGCGTGATGGTTGCCACAAATGGTTTGCACATTACATATCTTTCAAAGTGCATGTATCTCAAGTCAGGTAAATATGGAAATAGCCATTGAATCGGTAAGTGCTGTAAGCTTTTTTTGGAAGTAAAATGTGACAGGTGTAAGTGAAATAGATGTTCAGTTGTATCACACCAGTCTTTGTAAGGTTGTGTGTCCTCCAGGCTAAAAGCGCCAGAGCTTTCCTGAGAATGTCTGGCTGTGGATGCATTAGAGTGCTTATTAGGCATAATGCTGCTTATGGCATTGCTATATGGGATATTTAAGATCACTGACATTGTGGTAATCCTCAGATTAATTTACAGTCATGTATAATTAGAAACCAGCAGCATTCATTTCTTCTTCATTTTTCCTAACTTTTTTGATGTCACTGCACAACTTTGTGTTACTACGTGATTTCGTTGCGCTAATCAGACGTCATTGCAGTCAACTCCACTCAAGTCCATCAACATATGCAGTACGCTAATGGGCAAACTGGTAACACTGGAAAAGCGGTATCGAGGTAAGCGGTCAGCTAGTAAGCGCTAAAATTAACAAGAGCTGACCATATGTCTTGTTTTAAAGACGAAACGCAGCCAAACGTACCTCTGGCTGCATAATTTGCAGTCTCTTTAAATGTAGACAGAACTTTTAAAAGCTTTTAATGACTAAACTTGTAGTTGTAATGTTCTCTGGTTTTGTAATCTGTATAAAATGTGAGCACACAAGCACATTAGCTAAGCAGAATAAAAAAAAATGTCAGTGTTTTTATTTTATTAGAATATTTAGACAAAAACAAAAAAAAGATGAAGTTGTTCAATTTCATTGGTGAGCCTGGGAAACTTGGTAAGATATGAAGAATTTGATGTTTCCCTATTCACAGAGATGCACACCTGAGAGGAATTTCAAAGATGGCCGAAGAGTGAAATGACTTGCCTTAAAAGGACTTTGTTAAAGTTTAACATTCTTTAATCCTTTGCGACCAAACCAAACAAACAAACAAACAAAAAAATTTACAAAAAGAGCTCACATCCAAAGACAACTCTGAACTGCACCTTGTAAACTCTGCATTTTCACAGATCTATGACTTGTAGTGCTGTCACAGAACTTTTTTGAACAGCTCTGAATAGAATGGGTTGTTTTCTCAGAATAAAGGGAATTATGACATGGCATGAATGTAGCAGAATGCTTTGGTTGACACATAGCCTAACAACTGTAGGCTCTGTAAACAGCAAGTAAACTGTGTGCCAAATATCTAGCCAATCACAATCTTTTTTTGAACCCAGGATAAATCTCCAACAAAGTTTCACATTGAAG
Source organism: Danio rerio (assembly GCF_052040795.2). NCBI lineage: Eukaryota > Metazoa > Chordata > Actinopteri > Cypriniformes > Danionidae > Danio > Danio rerio. Next base: position 33,363,236 of record NC_141034.1, on the reverse strand, counting down.
GGCAATTTGGGAGTTTGACATTAGTATGCAAAGGATCGTTTGAAATGAAAGTGAACAGCTAAATCCCTTCACAAAGGGCTCTTACACAAGGCCGTTAGTGAAGAGTACACACAACAGGTCACTTCAAGAAACCAATTTTACTGTTTATGACCACACGCACCCTTCAGAGTACTCACTTCAAGTGCTTTGCCCTTCTAAGTGAATGGGATTTGCTATACTGATGCTCACTATCGAATACAGCCCAGTCAATTTTGCATGTTCAGATGCGCTATGTCTTTGGAAGGTGGGATGTAAAATGTCTTAAATCACTTACAGCACCTTTAAAACCACTAGCATGTGAACTCTTATATTGGCACTATAACCTAAGCTTGTTTAGTCGCAGATGCTCAAACTTGTAGGGGTTATTTCAGGCTTCTGCTTCTTGTATAGTCTTGTTTTGAAAATGCATAAATATCTTTTTCAGATCACAGCACATTTAAATGGGATTAAGGCCAATAGGATTACAGACTTACTGTAGCTCTTTTTTTCCTTCTTCTTATGCTTACTGTTGGTGCATGTTTCTTTGCATTTACTGAAACACAAAGTATATTGACTCTGGTCTCGTGTCAACGGAGTATGTAGGTAGTCTTTAGCAAGCTAATGTGCAGGTTATATTCTCTATTCTGAGAGAAATTCAGAGATTTTTCTTGGATGAACACAGATGTTATCACCTGCAGTATGTCTCTGCAGACCCTGAGCGGTGACCCCAGGTTTCTGTGTCACCTATTTTAGAATTCCATTTGTCCCTTTGCACTAATCACTGTAGGAGACCAGTGTAACAGAAAGCAGAACTCCTGGAGAATTTCAACTTTTAAATGGAGGTCACATCAGAATGACCGTATTTATGAAATGAGTTTACGTATTTTTTAATTATATAATACACTCTGCCTGCTCAAAGGAAAAAACAGATTTACCAAATTTAGGATGTTATGAATGGATTTTACTGCAAAAATAAAGTACCTTACTTTTTAAAAATCATGTTAAAAGAAGTTCTATTTCAGAATAATGACTATCAAACTGTGAAGGAAGGTTTCATTTGCACATATGAATTCTCAAACGACATTGAGCTGTGCTGCAGTAGACTAAAGTAAAGTGTGCATTGTCAAGTATAGTTTTACCCATGCTTGAAATCTGCCCTCTATGTTTGATAAATCCAAGCAAAAACACACGTTATGAGTGAGGAGTGAGAGCACACACACACACATGGAGCAGTGGGCAGCTATTGCTTCCAGTACCCAGGGAGCAATTAGGGGTTAGAAGCCTTGCTCAAGGGCACCTCAGCTGGGTATCGAAGATGGGAGAGAGTGCGGTTCTTTCACCTTCAATTCCTGCCAGGAATCATTTGGATTACAAGTACAAAATCATTAACAATTAGGCCACAACTGCCTCCAACAAAGTGGTTCTTTTCAAAATCGTACACAAGCGTTCTGCCATTGTGCCCAAAGTTTTGCCAGTGGCGTTGTGCCCAAAATGAATGATTTAAACATTGCATAAAATATTTAATATGAAAAAGTTCAATTGATCCATACACACTAGTTGCGCCCCAAATGGCACACTATACACTATGCACTTACATACTCAACAGCTTAGTATTTGAATGTAGAGTCATACCAAATGGAACACAAAATTATATAAATGCTCATGTTTTTCTTTGCATGTACTTGTGTAGGCTAAATTAAAGGTACAGTATACATATCTGACTGTATAAAAGGACGAAATAGTCCAACAAATAATATATAAATATATTTAGAAATCATAATTATTAACACTATAATTATTGTGTTGTTAAGTAAAGTATCAAATAGTTAATGGAAAGCATCATCAATGCACCATGATATCATATTAAACCGAATCAACGGCATGATAATCATAAACGAACCGAGAGACCAGAGTAGGTTCACACCCCTAATAAAAGTTTTTTGTTTTTTTTTTAAGTTCTGAAAGTCTGCATTTATTTATTTGTCATTTATTGTAAAGTATTGTAAAATAGCAAATAGCTATTCTGGTTGTGTTTGTTTGTTTTAACCTATGACCTTTGAACACGTGTTTTTGATCAAATAAATGCAGCCTAATGGGTGGAAGAAATCTTCTTCAAATAATGAAAAAGCATGTTCAGGCTGAATTAAAAGTGATGTAGAATCACTCAAGCACTGGAAATGAATCCCAAAATGAACCAAAACAACAAGAGCTAAAACAGAGAAAGAGGGAGCACTGAAAAAGCTTTTAAGCATAGATGGACAACATGTTGCTAAAAACGTAAACGCTATGGCTGAATCAGTTCCTGGTAAACATTAGGTGCATTCAAACTATAGAAATTTGCATCTTTGCACAAGTGAATAAATGCAGACAGAACATAATTTGAGCGTCCCCTCACTCTCACCCCACTGAATAGAACAGCCTGTGCCAGGAATCACAGTCGGGTGATGGTTTTGGGAAGCTCTGCTGTAACTCAGCACCAATTCGGAATGCCAGCAGAGGGGTATCAGAGCAGGCAGATACTGGTGACAGATGTCTAGGGGGCTCTTCCTCTTCGACACAGGCTGAAGATAGCATCATGGACCACAGCCAAATCACTATTGAGTTTACTCTTGCAGTAAGATGCCATCAATCAGCAATCATTTCACTAACGCTTAAAACCATAGACAAAGATGCACAGGCATGTACTGTATGTTCACCAACCAGCTCCTAGTCACACTTTGGTTGAAGGTGTTTACATACCTCTGTGCGGCCTGTTTATTGCCGCAAAGGTGCTATCAGGTTTACGTTTGGTACCCCATGTTTGATAATCCCATACTAGGCTAAACTGTGAGTTTGAGAAGATAAATTTCTTTATATACATTATTTTGTAAAATAATAATGCATTAAGAAGAGCTTAAACTGTTTCTTGTAATGCATTACTGAGATGTGTAATTCTTTTTATATAAATTGAACTGATTTTCAATAAAAATGAATGGGTAACAATTTACTTGAAGGGGGTGTTCAAGACTGTCAAGCGTCCTTCATAATTATGACATGACACATCATGAATAGGAATGATATGTATGCTTATGGCAGCTCTCATTAAATGTAATTTGCTCAGTCATTTTAGTTTTAAGGCAAAGGGGACATTGTTTGTTATGACAACTTGTCACCAAATATCTCATAACCTGTCTTTGTCTTTGTCTTGACAACTTGACATTATCAAGACAACATTAATCGTCATAAATATGGTATATATGGTTATTGTATTAAATTAAGTTACTTTTAAATGTCTGGGTAAAAACAACTGCTTTTTTCTCCATTGAACAACTCATTTTGTTTTAAGAAACATTTAAAATATTTAGCAAAAGTAAACATGTCAGACTAAATAAATAAAAAATAAATCATTGACTTCTGCTGTCTTAATTAGTTTCAAAAACACAGATTTATTTACAACTTGAAAAGGCATCTTTGGATATCTTTCATTTCTGTGGATATAAAGTAAGCTACTGCAGTGTTTTTTTTTTTTTTTTTTTCATTTGGTTTAATTTTGTTGTCAAGCTTCAGCCTAACAATCTGTATTTGTAACTTCTTTCTGCAAAAATTCAGTGAGTGTTAAAAAAGGAACTGGAAAGATCTTAACTTACTTTAACATTTGTTCAAATTTGTTTTTAAATATTCAGAAATGAAACACTTATTTTTTTTCTCTACAGCGAGCAGTAAACACAAATAACATCACCTTACCTTTTCTGTAAACAAGTTGAACTCAAAATTAGAGACATTTGTTCATTTATTCATTCATTCATTTTCTTTTCGGCTTATCACCTTTATTAATCTAGGGTCACCGCAGCAGAATGAACCGCCAACTTATCCAGCACATGTTTTACGCAGCGGATGCCCTTTCAGCTGCAACCCATCACTGGGAAACACCCATACACTCTCATTCACATACATACATTTTCAACACTGTCAACACTGCCAATTTCTGTCAACACTGCCAATTTTACATTGTCCTTTTTTTGGGGAATATGCTGTTGTACGCAGTAGAAAAATTGCTGGAAACAGCGAGTTCACGCTTAGAACGCGTTAACGTAAGACGTCTACTCCAGCCATTAAGAACATTCAGACGCATTCACATCCACAGTGTTTAGGAAAATTAAAGCCTTTGAATATTTCTCCAGACACATTTAGCTCTTAGTTGTTAGTCAGATAATGTTTATATCCTTCTTCTTAATGCCAACTGTGTAACAAAATCCTCCATAAAATGCTTATGATAAACCTGCGTTTGTTTACCTTGAAGCTTTGCTTCATTGACCCGTGCACGTGAAGTGAAGGAGTGCTCCAGTGAGCGCCAGCACACACATATTACGTACATCTCGACATGCAAAAGTGTAACTCCATATGTTTTCATCGAAGTTGTTCACAATACTTATCCATTCACAGAATGTGTCATTTTGTCAAAAGTGTAAGCATTTAACTGCGGTTAGTGCTTCTGCATTTGCACGTCTCTAGGAAAAGCTGCATGAATGTTAAAGCCTTAAATAAAAGTGAAACCATCAACCATCAAGCCAGATCCCGATTACGTTTGCAAGCGCAGCCGGTTAGAGGTCATTTCTGGCTATTTTGGAATGGATGGGTGAATGGTCTTTTCCGAAAAAAAATTCTGGAACATCTTTGTCTGTGTGAACAGCGATTTTTTTAACTCCCCAGTAAAGTTGTTCTGGTAATTTTCCGGATATTTACCGTTATCACTGTATGAATAGTGTTAATGACTGGATATGTTACCAGATTGTTTTTCGTCAAGTTTCCATAACAAATACATCTCAAACAATGTCATCTTCACATTTAAAATGGCACCAATGAGCTAGACACTTAATAAAGGAATTAAGCATAAATAAATACCCTTCAATTTCATGATGTGTCATGATTATAAAGGTTCCCTACTGCAAACCCAGTGTTTAACAAAAAAAAAAAAAAAAAAACAGCTTACAACCAACTCAACATGAACTAAAAAACACTAAACTTTAATTCTAAATTGAAGCAATCCCATCCTACCTTGCAGCAGTGAGTCTGAGAGAGACTGTTTGTGTGCTAGAAGTTGCTTTCAAACTGCTACGTGGTTGTAAGTCTGTCTGGGTCATGGATTTGACACCGTCACCTAGTTAATGCTTATCAACAGCAACATGAGCTGCGACGTGTCGAGGTAAGCCACATATATCCTGCTCTGACTAGAAGTGAAACTATTATCCGTTAACTCTGAGGTCACTGTCAGCTTGACCTGTCATGAAGAGATATTAAAGGGTACTCTGGTGACAGGGCAGATATTGTTCATCAGCGCTCTTATGTTCTCAACTGCCTGTACAGTGTGTGAATGTGGTTTTTAGATGCATTAGGGTTATTATACACTCCCGTCCAACCCTGTAATCTCTTAATCTGCTGAGAACTAAAATCACAGGCCGGATCTGTCAAAGCGCCTGACAGGGGAAAGGCCGTACACCTAATGTGTCAACACACCAATCGCCAAGCAATTTGCGACTTCCTGTGAGAGGCAGCATTTCAAATCTGGCAGTTTGTGCAATGTCAACAGCCAAAACACTGACCACCAAGCATGAACACACACATTCATCCATCTATTAATGAGTCTCACACACATATATCTCGTTTCCAGCTCTCCTTCACACATCATGGACCTGGCTGAAGGACGAGGGGCTGGGGAGGGGGGCTTGATAATGATTCAGATGCTGCTATAAGTGTAAATGGACTTTGCTACATCAGCCAAGCCGATGTGTACAGACAAACACATCTACAAAAACAGACACAAGTGTGAACTAGAGTTTTGTCTGACAACGCTAATTGGTTGAAAAGGGTCAGGCTTATGTTGACAGTAATGAAGACTGATATTCTTGTGTGTCCTCAAATGTGGAAGACGCCAGAGCGAGTATAAATAAATAGTGTCAGCTCTAACCCAGTTCTGAAGTTTTGTGTTCACACGTAAAAAATAGATAGAAAAATAAAATAACGCACACACTTCTAGCAAACCGCTGTGATCCAGTAAACCTGGTAATGTTTAAAATAAAATAAAAAACAAAATAATAAAGAACTAATTAGCAGCAGTGCATGAAAGCAAGAGTGTATGGGTGTTTCCCAGTAGTGATTGTGGCTGGAAGTGCATGCACTGCATAAAACATATGCCAAGTTAGTTGGCGGTACGTTTCAGTGTAGTGATCCCTCATAAAACAGGGACAAAGCCCAAGGAAAGTGAAAAAATAAAATAAAAACCAAAAAAATAAAACCTACATAAAATAAAATAGTAAAATAAAATAAAATTGAATAAAATAGAATAAAATAAAATAAAATAAAATTTTATTTAATTGGCCGTAGTGTATGTGTGTGAATACAAGAGTGTATGGGTGTTTCTTAGTACTGGACTGTGGCTGGAAATGTATTTACTGCATAAAACAAAGTATTCCGCTGTGGGGACCCCTGATAAAACAGGGACTAAGCAAAAAAAAAAAGTTAAATCAAATAAAATAAAAAGTAAAATAAAAAATAAAAAGTAAAATAAAATACTAAATTGGTCGTAGTGTATGAGTGTATGTGTGTGAATGCGAGAGTTTATGGGTGTTTCCCAGTACCGGGTTGTGGGTGGAAGTATATCCACTGCATAAAACATATACCATAGTTGGTGGTTCATTTCGATGTTGTGATCCCTAATAAATCAGGGGTCTAAGCCAAAGGAAAGTAAAATAAAATAAAATAATATATATATATATATATATATATAAACAAAAAAAAACTTTTCCCTCTCATCTTTTGGCAAATAAATCACTATTGCAACTAAACTCAATAATAACACTTTACAACAGAAACTAGTTATAGGATTAGCAACATTTTTTTCTACCTCAAACTTTAATTATAATGTCAACTGAGTTTTTGAAACATTATATTTGCCTAAAAGACTATGATTTCAAAAGACTTTGGTTTCACAAGTCCATACAATGAAAATTAATAGTGACTAAAACTGTTGGTTCATTTCTTTTTTTGTTTTCTCTTTTACCCCAAGACTGTCATGCAAGTTTGAAATAACATGATGATGAGTCCAGGTTTTTGTGAAGAGCATTTTCATGTTAAAAATATTTCTTTAATGATATTGTGGAAGTGATTTCAAGCTGCCCAATTATGGGATATTAAAAAACTACTGATTTGTAATGTTTCGATTCTAACAGAAATCATAAACCTAGAAGGCTGAGGAGGACAAGTCTAAAATGAGCTGGACATCTGTTGCTGTTTGCCACAATGTCTTTACATTTAGCATGAAAAAAAATAAAAGTCTTACAAAGCAAAAGTTTGAGGATACAGAAGGATGCAAACAGAAGGGGTTTACATTCAGCAAAGGTGCTGAGCAGAGCCGAGTTGAGTCAAGCATCTGCTCTCATTTTGGAGTTCGTGGAGAGAGCCGTGCTACATAAGGCCCAAAGAAGGAACCGAGCCAGTGTACGAGCTTAAGGGGGTTAAGACCACACACAAACACACACACACACACACACACACACACACACACACACACACACACACACACACACGCTAACCAAAAGAGTGAATGAGAGTGTGATCAGCTCTTCGCTGCTTGCTCTGCCATGTTAGCTGGAGTTAAACTGTGCCAACTGGGCCAGGATGAGGGATTGTGTATGACATGCATGGCTGTCCGGTGTTAAAGCCGTTTAGCCGTTCAGAGTCTATCTTTGTGTGTGTGTGCAGAGAATTATCTACACATATCCCGCTGACATCTCAAAACACCAGGTACCAAAAGGCTGATAAACACGTCCGGCAGGTGCCAACCGGATGGTGAGATAATCAGTCCATCCCCCTTAACTCTGCAAGCATGTGCGTAAACTGTGTGGGTTTCCGAGCAGGGCGGCACAACACACAGTTCACCGGATTGTTAGTCTGTATCTGTGAAAACTCAAGAAGATTTGACTCATTCTGCTCAAACATCACACATTCTCACTTCCTCGCCCTCAGCTGATCTCGACTCTCCATCCATTTGATTTTGAGCTCTAATTGAGAGATACGCTACATGAGAGAGGCATCGAGCAGAGGGAAGATAGCGCAAGCGGATGAAAGCCAGAGGCCCAGCAGGGAGCTTCCATCTCTTGATCTTTCCCCATCTATTTTTCTGACCATATCGTAGCGCGGCCATAAGTACATTAACTCACCTACTTTAAACTCTGTGCACAGTGGGAACATTCAGCAAACGGTAACATGAGGTGATAACAGCTATAATTCTTAATCGCTCAGTAAAGTCAGTCCACTTTCATTTGAAGACCAAAAAGAACATGAGCAAGCAAACCAGAGATTGAGATAATCTGTAGAATTGCAGACAGAAGTGGCAGATATATGGAAGCAAAAACAAATATTCTAAAAGAAAAAAGTATGCTGCACTTGTGCATAATGCATCACTTCTTAGATAAATGACATGAATTAATGCTTTGCCTTCACAGTCATATAAACACAAGGCCATGCAGGACAAAACACACATAACTTCTAGACTTTAAACTGCAAAATGTGCAATTTAAATAACTGACAACTTGCTGGTTTCTACAGTACTTTCAGGAAAAGGCATTGTCAAGGGAAGTCCTGAAAATAAATAGTATTTTCTTGAATTTGACACTGCTGCTCATCTTGTGTTTTCTATGAATGCTCATTGCAAAGCTAGGAGAGTGACACTGATTTGTTGAGAACACTGTTTGTTGGTCTGCTCTTCATGCACATTTGCATTCATATAAAGGAATGTAGTGTGTGTGGACTACTTTTATATAATAATTTTTAATATTTTTTTAGAGAAATGCAAAAGACACTATTAATATCACCTTCTTTTACAATAACTCTTTCTAATCCTTACAAATGTCACTCTGAAGCAACATGACATGAAAAATGGCATACATAAACTACAGATTTTTCATTTTGTGGATGAAATCTCCTTTCAAGTGTGCAAAAGCACAGCTGTCAGTATTATAAAACAGTAAAGCACTGACTGTTTTGCTGCGAATTGTGTAAATAACATGCTGTTTCCCTCTGCAGAAACACCAAGTTGCGGTCTGTGCCTTTTTCTGACCTTACCAGAGCATTAAACACTAATTGCGGCTACACCATTAGCCATTTCTGGCATGTTCTGACGCTGCTGATGATACATGACCTTCTGCGTCGCTCTCAATAGCCGGAAGGGAAATAGGTGCAGAGGGTCAGACGAATTACCGCGAGCACGCCGCGAGACGAGAGCGCGCATCTCATAGATGGACAGTGTCGGTATGCGGTCTCCTTAAACTAGACTGTCACAGATTGTAAACTCGCCTCGATTATATTTCTCACCAGCTTAGCTGTAAAGCAAACAAAACTGCACGTCAGGCGCGAGAGACAACAGTAAACTAGAATAAAAGTGTCCTTTTTGCTATTCAGAAATAATGAGGATGATGAAACCAGCGTGGCAGACAAACATTACAACCATTATGATCACACGACAGGGTCAGTTTAATCAAAGGGATTTGTCAGTGAACCGACATGGTATTTACAGCATTCATACAAGTGTAGAAAAACAGCCGGTGACATGGACATGTACTGGCAAAAGCGCACAGAGCTTGACATATAAAATGTGAGATCTTACCTGCGCTGAACAGCCTGTTCATTTCCCGGAGGAAACTTTTATTTCCCTCGGGGAACACCGTCCAAACGCAAAACCGACGAGTCAATACTTTTCTTTAGACTACTGTCAATTCCTTAAGTAGTATATCATCACACTTGAAAGCAACGTTAAAATGCTTAACGCGGAGGTCTAATGAACACTGATAGCGAGTCAATTAGACGATGACCGTTCGTGCGGGATCCCGATGTCTCAAAATGCGCAGAAGGCGAAACACAGTAAGATCGCGAGTCTCTACAACCTTCAGCTTTGATTAAGCGAAACCGAGGCGCGCGCTGAATGAGCGCGTGTGAGGGAGATCGGACGCTACCATTCACACCGAGGGACAAATGACCGATGCATGAGAATGACTCAATCATCTGACCGAGTCGAACAATTTTAGTGCTGATGCGAGTTATGGGTTAGCAAACAGACCTCCATACTGAAGAATGATTCAGTTGTAATTTTCTTCAAGAGGATTTTCTTGCGCCCCAGGTACAAGCCCGCATTCGCGTGCACCTGCTTGAGATGTGAGAGGAATGAAAATTAGCTTGTTTTTTATTCTTCTTTTTCTTTTCTCTTTTTTAAAAATAATAATCGTTATTGTCTGTCTGGTAATAATAATTACACATTATAATTATAAGGAAAAAAAGTTTAAAAAAAAAATAAATGTGTAAAGATTATAGGTAGTATTATTCGGATTCAGTTACTATTGTAAGACACAGCCTACAATGTGTTTGTCATCAACTCAAAATAAACCACTTAATCCTTATTAATAATAAACACATGCACATGAAAAATTGATTTGGAGGGAAGCAATAGTTTGCTGTCCTGAGACAACCAGAGATGAGTAGTTATGCAGCGTTGCCATAGACAACAGCCATTATTCAGAATGATCTGACCTCTAAATGCCACATGTGACCTGTCAGAATCAAATACACCTGAAAGGCATGTAATGATTCAATCGTTAATTTAGTTTTCATTCTGTATCAAGGCTATAGTGATGAAAGTGCTATTTGTCATGGTCCCATTAGTGTTTTCTCTTTACATATGTATTTCCTTTAAAAGCAAAATAACATTCCTACATCTGAACATTAAATACAGAACCAGCTTCAAGGTGCAGATCATGAAACTGACATCAGATTCAACACTTTTAAAACAGCATTTAAGTGTTTAGAAACTTTTATTGACTCTGATCCATGCAGACTCCGTCACAGGTGAAGTAAATATACCTGATCATATTACTAAAGCCATATTAATATCATGGGTGGATTGAATGGCAATCAGTTAAATGTGCAATAGGTAAAGTTATTAAATGATGTCGTTCAAATGTATTTATGTATATTTTAATATTCTGTGGAAGGTCCAGGACCAACAAATGTTTGTAATTGTAATTGCATAGCTCCGCATAACATGTTTGAGCAAAAATGATTATGTCATCGGTGCTTTCATGGATGCGGTTTAAACATGGCAGGAAAACATCAACAGACTTTCTTTTTTCAATGTTTGGCACTGTTATTATTACTAACTGTACTATTGTTCTCTATGGTGAATGTAAAGTGATGTATTGATGTTTTTAGTGCGTATTCATACATTCAGGAAGTGTGATTTGGAGGGTGGGACGTAGACTTTCAGTGCTATCAGCCTAGCATTAGTATTTTCCAAGATCTTCTGTTACACTTTTAATCTGTGTTAGATAAAGGGGAAATGGACAGAAAAATGAAAAGATCTGAGTGACTTTTACAAAAGCCACATTGTTATGGCAAGGCGACAGGGTCAAGGTAACTCTAACAGTAAGTCTCATGGGTTGCCCTCGGTCAGCACTGGTGAGAATTTACCAACAGTGATCTGAGAAGGAACAAACCACAAACTTGTGACATGGTGTTGGGTGCCAAAAGCTCATTGATGAACAAGGGCAACAAAGGCTATCCTGTCTGGTCCCAGCCATCAGAGGATGTACTGAGGCTCAAGTCACACGAAATGTAATGTGCTACAACACAGAGTGCATTGCATTCTGTGGTATACGGGGCAGCTTATGTCTGCCTTAGACCATTTTTAGAGCGGTACAGTATATGATAACTGTGAGCACCAGAACTGGACCTTGGAACCAGTGAAGGCTGTCTAATGAAAATGGTATTGCCTGATGAAAGCGGCCTCTTTCAGTATGATAAAGCACCAGCCACACTGCACCCATTGTTAAGTAATGGTTTAAAAATGAAAAAAAAAAAAAGTTCATGATGTTGATCAGAGCCCATATTCACAACACATTGTATCTTACCATTAAGAGTTAAAAGAGCAAAAATGTAAATTATTTTAGAAAGATATTCTCTTAAAACATAATGACAAAGCTGCTGAGATAAACTTTTACTAAGGAATAGAGAGAAATTGGAAATCAGAGATACAGTATAGGCTCATTTTACATGTACTCTGAGTTAATCAGATGAGTTTTACCATTTTTGAATCCATTCAAAAGCAGGAACACTTTTACCTTAGCATAAAGCATTGAATCTGATTAGACCGTTAGCACCATGATGTAGTAAAAATTAAATGTAGATACAGTATGACTAGGGACTATAATCTCATTCTGGTGTAATAATAAATTATTTTGTTGCCATACCATAATATCATTGTGCCTGCTGCAACCATGGCATGTTAGCAAAGTTCCTTGATTATTTCACCAGAATGAGAGAATAGTGCTTAGCCATATCAACCAAGAAAATAGCACAGTTTAATTCTAAACAAAGGTTAGAATTAAATTCTAAACAAAGGTACAAAGATACAAATTTATGTATTTTCTAAGAAAAACAATTAGCTAAATTAATTAATTAATTTTCTTGTCGGCTTTGTCCCTTTATTAATCCGGGGTCGCCACAGCGGAATGAACCACCAACTTTTTTACGCAGCGGATGCCCTTCCAGCTGCAACCCATATCTGGGAAACATCCACACACACATTCACACACACACTCATACACTACGGACAATTTAGCCAACCCAATTCACTTGTATCGCATGTCTTTGGACTGTGGGGGAAACCGAAGCACCCGGAGGAAACCCACGCGAAGGCAGGGAGAACATGCAAACTCCACACAGAAACGTCAACTGAGCCGAGGTTCAAACCAGCGACCTACTTGCTGTGAGGCGACAGCACTACCTACTGTGCCACTTCATCACCCTTAGGTAAATAAATATGTATATTTTAATGCTTTAAAAAAATGTTTTTTTACCAAAATAAAATATGATCTGGGTAGCACGGTGGTGCAGTGAGTGGCACAATCGCCTCGGATCGAGCCTTGGCTGGGTCAGTTGCCTTTTGCTGAAAATGAATGAATGAATGAAAAATATGATCATGCCTTGATTTTCAATTATTTTATTAGGACAGTCAGGTCTGACTTTGCTTAGACAAGAGTCTTGTCACTTAACAGAAATATTGTACAGTATAGATTATACAATCATGGTGCAGTGGAAAAGAATGATTATAGTGTATGACTCCCATGAGCTTGGATGACTGCATCCATACATCTCTGTATAGACTCAAATAACTTAATAAAGTCATTTGGATTGGCAAAGAAAGCGTTCTTTCAGGCCTCCCACAGTTCATCAAGATTCTTTGGATTAATTGTCAATGCCTCCTCCTTCATCTTACCATAGACGTGATCAATATTGTTCTTGTCTGGTGACTGGGCTGGCCTATCCTGTAGTTCCTAGACCTCCTTTGCTTTCAGGAACTTTGATGTGGAGGCTGAAGTATGAGGAGTGCTATCCTGCAGAAGAATTTTCCCTCTCCTGTGGTTTGCAATGTAATGTTCAGCATAAATGTCTTGATACCAAGATCAACCAACTTTAATCAGTGGTGAAGTTAGTATTCGTCTCAACGATTTAATTTCAGCATTGCCACAACACTGACCATTTGCCCTTGCAAAAACTAAACTTTGCCTTTTGTTTCAAACAGATGATTTGCCCAGTCAGAAAGTACATGAAAGAACACGAAGCAAAAAGGGAAGTAGAACAGTGAGATGCATGAGTTAGTGCTAAGGATTTTGATGTTGCTATCAGCTCTGCAAATCTCTCACATGCCACAAAACTGAATGTAACCCCAAACCATGAATGTTCCTTCCCTAAACTTGACTGATTTCTCTGAGAATCTAAGTTCATTGTGAGTTCCAATAGATCTTCTGCAGTATTTGTGTTGATTGGGATGCAGTTCAGCAGATGATTCATCGGAAAAATCTACATTCTGCCACTTTTCCAAATGGTCAACTAGAAGTCAAGTTATTATTTGTTGCTCTTACAACTGGGGATCTACAACAAGAGTTTTGTCAGGTATTTGCACAAGATACATAGATACATGTAGATACATATTTGCATAAAGTAAATACATTATTTTTGTGTACTTTGAAAAAAACTAATATTTAAAAACACATTTCTAACTGTATAGGAATCCCACCACAATTATGGCAATAATGGCTTATGCGGATTTCAGCCATTCTATTATAGTTTATTTGGTTTAAGTGACTCATTCATCTTCACTTCTAATATTTCACTGATTGAGCAACTAGTTTTGGTGCTAGAACACATTGTAAAATACTATTAAAGCACATATTTAGGAATCCAGAATTTAGGAGGACTGCTCATTACTTTATAAATTTCTTCTAAATCTGCATGTTAGGAGCTGTCAGCCTTAACAAGTCTTTGTGAATAAAAATAATGACCTGGCTTCCAAATTACCCTGAGTGTCAATCAAACTAACCACAGTTCCAGATACCACAAGGAACCTTCTAGGGTCTTGTAAAATCCAGGGCCAGGAGGGTTTTGGTAGCATATAGGACCAACAGCATATTAGTGAGCTGGTCATAATGTTTAGCTCATCATATTTAAGTAACCACATATTGAGCAATAAATAAGCACTGCCTAACTGAATGCAGCACAATTCTAGGCTTAAACCATGCCAAATCATGCTGTGAAGTCAGTAATATCCGTTAATTTTTCTCTCATAAGTCATTTTAAGAGGGTACATGTCATCAGTGGGTACGGGGTGTACTAAGCTGGTGGCAGCGTGCCACATAAACAAAGTGACTGAAATTTGGTCTTTCAGTTGTACAAATCTGACTCTAATTATGCATATTAATGCATCTGCAATGACATTACTGTAATAGGTGTGAGAGCGGGGCATAACGAAAATGGGATGCAATTACAGACTATAACCAGGGAGTCATTGTTGAGTGTTTCTGCGTTATTCAACGCCAAGTGAAGATCTAACTGCATATTTCCCTATAGGTTGGGAACATTAAGGCTTGATTATTTGGGAACACCTTGTTAGAAAAACCCCATGGCTGTTCTTAGAAATGCACATTTCAAATGTTTCTTACACTCGACGGGCGCTTGTCTGATTTGGTTATGACCCAGCATGTGTTCCCGCTAGAGATTTGTTCGGAGACAAAGATGGGGAGGCATTCAGTTTTGTCCATGTTGGCTCGTGCCCCCCCACCTGCAACAAGATAGAGGCCAGTGAGAGAGAAACTGTTTTGTACCAAGCTGTGATTCTCAATGAGGTTATTCTCTCTGCTTCAAACCAGCACTGCTCAGCATGGAGTTGTTTTCCTTGTCCCAAAACCAAGATCAGCCAGCTTTAATCCATGGTGAAGTTGGTATTCGTCTGACAGGTATAATTTTACTGCATTGCCACAACACTGACCATTTGTCCCTGCACAAACTAAGCATTACCTTTTGTTACAAACTGATGATTTGCCCAGTCAAAAAGTACATTTAAGAAGAAGAAGCAAACAGGGAAGTAAAACAGAGAGACACATGAGTTGGAGTGAAGGTGCCAGGTAGCATTTTAACAATCAAAAGAACAGATTCCCTTCTCAGTTTTCACGGAATACCACACACAGTATGGATACACAGATGTGGCTGCTGAGAATGCACAAGTAAATGAATGTGACCACACTCAGTGCTGCAGTACTCCACAAAATGGTCTAACGCAAAGACATGACCAGCAGGGGGCAGTTGTAACAGTGAACATACTGAACTGGTATACTGCAGCAGACAGAGCATGCGAGCGGAGCTGAGCAGTGTGACGTTGGTCATGTGCTCCACTCAGTCGCTAACCATACAAAGCAATCGCTCCGTTAATATTGCGCTCATGCTTGCCGGTAAACCAATACCGCTCAAATCCTGTGCCGACAAAATTTCTCTAGTAGGCTAACCATATATATTTTTTTTTACCTTAAATAACCGTCTAAAATCTAAGCGGCTTTCTTTCTTGTGCTTTTTTCTTTCAGTACAGTTTTTTAAATAATATTTTAATAGGCCTAAGAGATTAACTGTGTATTTTACAGACAGCTGTGTGTTATCTTATACTATAGTTTAACTGTGGTTATTCTGTTTTAAACTATGGAGTTCTGAACATAATTCGAATTACAAATTTGCCTCCATGACCACATCTTACTAATGCGTATCCTTGTTTTAATTCATGTTATACTTTAATAATTAATTATGAAATAGAATTTTTCATTCCTTGATTAAAGATAAATTGATAAACTGGGTCAATCTGTGCTTTTTAAAATACTATTGGTTGGGTTTAGGGAAAGGGGAGGGTGGGTCAGTCATTCAGTCTCAGCCTCTGGTGGATTTATGATTGAAGAGGCATGAATGGCTCTCGAAATAGAAATTTGAGATCTGGAAAAGCATTCACAGTGGCCTCTCGTGGATTTTGCAAAAACCAAAACTGCAAAACACGTGGCTGTTGAGACATATTTGACGGTCTATAGAAATGTATGTAGAGCAGGGATGTCAAACTCAATTCCTGGAGGGCCGCAGCCCTGCACAGTTCCAACTCTAATAAAACACACCTGATCAAACTAATTGAATACTTTAGGTTTGTTTGAAGCCTACCGGTAAGTGTGTTGGAGCAAGGTAGGAACTAAACTGTGCAGGGTTGCGGCCCTCCAGGAATTGAGTTTGACATCCCTGATATAGAATTATGTTTTCAGAATGAGCCTGGGTTGTGTGTGTGTGTGTGTATATATATATATATATATATATATATATATATATATATATATATATATATATATATATATATATATATATATGTGTATATATATATATATATATATATATATATATATATATATATATATATATATATATATATATATATATATATATATATATATATATATATATGGCAGTTTAGGGTTGATCAGAAATAGATTATGGGGTTTTCTATATTTGAGGTTCATTCATTCATTCATTCATTTTCCTTCGGCTTAGTCCATTTTATCATGGGTCGCAGGGTGGAATAAACCACTAACTATTCGGGATATGTTTTTTTCTGCAGCGGATGTCCTTCCGGCCGGAACTCAGTAATACACTTACTTATACCCACACTTATACACTCTCTTGTTCACTCATACACTATGGCCCATTTAGTTCAATTTGAAAGTCATTTATTTCAAATTCAGGTAAAAATGTGAGGCTGCATCTTTGAAAACAGTATTATTGTGAAGTATTTTGTATATTAATATATTTAAAATGGAATTTATTCCTCTGATGGCAAAGTTGAATTTTCAGTCTCGACATGACTTAAAAAATAATTCTAGCATGCTGTGTAGTTAAATCAAAGCTGTGCAGTTAAATATTTTAGAGGAAACTCATAACAAAGGACTATTTTTTTCTTTAGTTATTTTTCATATACAGAAAATTTTAATAAGCAACATTCATTTAAAATATTAAAAAAAAAAAACTACTCCCAGACGTTGTGTAAAGTCAGATCAGAGCTTTGCAAAATTGAGACAATTCCATTTCTGTGTACAATATACGTCAGACATCAACAAATGACCTGTGTGTATTCTATGGGCATGCCGTCTGAAGCACATGAAAAAATATTTCCAATAGAGACCCATTTACATGCAAACAACACACCAAAGTCACCTGATGTCAGAGAGCAGTCTATCAGTCTTTTTATTCCTGCAGATACCACACCACATCACACCCGAGGAGCCCATATAATGGCTGTTTTTGCATGTAAACACAGTCTTGGAAGCCAAAGATGGAAAAACATGATAGTCATGCTGCGTCTCTGCAAGTTTGCATGCAAAACAAGGTGTATGTTTGTTTGTTTGTTTGTTTGGAAAGCAGAGGAGCAAGAAAACACCAGGGGCCTCATGTATCAACGCTGCGTACGCACAAAAACTTTGCGTACGCCAGGTTTCACGCTCAGAATCGCTCACGTTTGGATTTACTAACAATGAACTGAACGTGGGAATGTGCGCACCTTCACGGCAGCTTTCTGGCAGGCGTACGCACATTTTTTGTGCGTGTCTGTTTTATTTCCATTGGCGACTCCTAGAGGCAGTTGTGTTAAATTCTTCTCTACAAAGTGTCTGAGCCTTGCAATGGCAGCTGTATGAGACGGGTTCATATAGTAGGTATGTAAGATTTCCATACCATACAGTTGACCAGCTAAACATTAAAGCACAATTTGCAGCGGTCGCCTGTTTTCCCAATGTAATCTGAGCTATCTACTGCACGCACATTGCTATAAAGACACTATCTGAAGATGAATTTGCATGCGTGAATCATAAACATTTCCATTCAATAAATGTGCAAATAAAATATGATGCACAAACTTATTAATGATTCCTACTTGTCTTTCTCGTGATAAATAGTGGGCAAAATCTGATATGTAGCAGGAAAAAAAAGAAGAAAGAATTCATCAGACGCTGGATTCGAACCGAGTTTGTGCTCGAACCAGTCAGTATATGATCATATGCTTCTTATGAGGTGCGCCACTGAGACTGCTAAGGGTACTGCAACAGTTTACAGATATAAACCACACTATTTCTTTTTTAAATGCACTCAGTGCGATGTTCAGACCCAACTGTGTTAACCGTATCAGCTAAACTCTCCCACTCTATTTTTTTCTTTTGTTGTTAATTCCGGAGAACAAACTTGCAAATAACACCGCTTTTCTCCGTTCTACCTCCGAAAGCAGCACCTCCAATTCACATTCTGTTCAAAGTTTCTCTTTTTGTTTGATTTTGCCGTTGCTTTTTCGTTGGGTTTTGCCATTAGCATAGTCATTAGCATATTCATACGGGGGAGGAGGCAGGGAGGGGTTTTGCGCTCGTGCATGTTGCGCTCAGTTTCACGTTCATTCGGATGTACAAAAGAATATGCGTGAGATTCGGCGTACGCAGTGTTTCATACATCTGAATTTTTTTCTGCGTACGCACATTTACAGCTTTGTGCGTACGCAATGTTTTAGTAAGATTTCCACGCAAGTCTTCGTACATGAGGCCCCAGGACAGGCCAGCAGTCAGAGCTTCAACAAAGACCTTAACTTGTGAATTCCACAAGACAGCAAAAGTAATGTCAACGGCATTCTTAAAATTACGAGGAAGCATGAAAAATCACACACCGTATGGGCGCGCGTGGTTGTTCAATATTTCACCCCTCGGCTGCATTGCAATTCCACCAAACGCTGTATATTTATGAGCCTGGGCTTCTTTTCTGACTCTAAATGAGAAGGGCAATGCAATCCTCTCCCTCAATCCACACCTGCTGCTATTAGATTTCCACAGAGTCACGAAGAGCAAAGGTGTGCTTGTAAGCAGATGAGACTCTTAGGCCAGGCATTTGCAGGATGGCTTCTTCTTCGGGCTTGAGGGGGAACGGAATGTGCTCACTTTTGGACGTGACTGAGATGCAGGAGTTAATTTACTTCCCCCAACTCTTCTGAACGCCGATGTCAGCAGTGTTGAAGGTGCTTTCTTGGACCTTTAGCCCTGGCAAAGGATATTCTGTGAAGATTAACTAAAGTCCTAATTCTCCATAGCTTCTAAATCTGTAAAACCCGCTAGATTCCAGTGGGAATGAGGTAGACGAGGGAAGAACGTGGGTCTATTATTAAATCCGACTCCATCAGGTGCATCGCTTTGGTAAAGGGCAAATTACTTTGGCAAATTGCACTAGAACATGTTGGAATTGCCACATAAACCACAAAGTGGGAGACAATCTTTCTCTCCTTATTGCTGCATGGCAACGGACATTCCAGCACGTGCAATGGGCCATTACTTATGATGACAGAAGATGACGGGGGTTATCGATGGCTTTGATGCGCAATGAGCATTTCCCGATTGCTTTGCTTGCATCGTCATTCATAACGGTGACAAGTTTCAGGGTTAATGATGTCACTGCAACTGCAAGCTTGGCTTTGTGTGCATGTTCTCAAACCGCATTTGTTAAGTTTTGAGTAAGATGTATTGCGCTGTTAATTATTAAATCAATTTTGATTAATTCCTGAAATGCAAATTAGCTAATTAAAAACCTGAACTTATAGAATTACAAGCGATTAGCTTACAAAGCAGTACAGAAGCCTTGTGGTTGAAAGTGGATCGACATATGAATCAGAGTTAACTGTTCTGATTGATAAAATGGTCTGCAACTGTGCAGTAATAACAGTTAATAATAATAATAATAATAATAATAATAATAATAATAATAATAATAATACCAATAATAATAATAATAATAATAATAAATAAAAATAATAAGAAGAAGGATACGTTGACGGTTCATTCCCTAGATAAATAAAGGGACTAAGCCGAAAAAAATTTATGAATAATAATATCAACAACAACAACCATGTATTTTAACAGCACCAATAATAATAATAATAATGATAATAATAATAATAATAACAATAACACAATAACAATAACAATAATAATAATAATAATAATAATAATATTATTGTTGTGATCATTGTCATCATTATCATCATTATTAATAGTGTATTATTTTTAATATAAATATTATAATTTGTGTATTATTATTATTATTATTATTATTATTATTATTATTACAACGATAATAGTAGTTATTGTTTTTTTTTGCTGAAACAAACAGCTGCAACAACAATAAAAATATTTTAACAACAACAATGACAACCATAACAATTTGATAACAACAACAACAATAACAACAATTTATTATTATTATTATTATTATTGATTATTATTCAGATATTGTTTTTTCACAGTTGTAAAGCCACTAAACAGAAGGTTTAGCAAAGACAATAATAACATTCATCAAATATAAATGATACTACTGTCAATTACAATAATATTAAGAATAAAAATATGCAGTTAAACAATTTCTCTGCCAGTGCAGTAACCTCGTTCTGCTTGTTTCATCTCCAGTTTGTGTTTGTGGGAGCTTGCAGCGATCTACACAATTTGGGAAGCTGTAAGGGGTAAGTGGGCATTTACTTAAAGGGGTTTCTTTGTGGGTGGGGGGGCTGTCTCCCTCAGTAGGGGGTGATGTTGGAGCAGAGGCGGGTTGCCAGAAGGATGTTGCAGAAGAAAAAATGAAAAAAGAGGAAGATTGGAGCCTGGGAGAGAAGGATCTGGCTGAAGGGAGACGTGAGGCACAGCACAGCTGGCTCTTAATTGAATTTTTTACTCAGCACTTTCACAGCTGTTTTGCTGAGATGAATGAAGAGCTTATATCTGGCACACATCCCCTTGGACGCACACACACACACAAACACACACTTACAGTCTGCCTGGCTGGGTCACATGACTGGACGCATCCCAAGCCTGCCTTGGAGACAAAGACTCACCCTACATGCCCAGTGGTGTGGAGTGAGCGGCTCTTTCCAGTTCATTCTCTATGGAAGCTGAGTGGCTTGCACAGGGGATTGTGGGATTGACAGTGGCACAAGAGGTGAGAGCATCAAAAAGTTGGAAAATGTTGAACCTGAATACAAATTAAGGACAAAAAAGCCAAGCAAGAGCACATCACTGCAGGGTATAGTGCCTTCCCAAGGATATGGGAACCCGAAAATCTGTTTACACTTAATATAAAATTTTCACATGTACTTAAATCTGCAATTGAACCTTAAAGCAAAAATGCAATGAATCAAAAAGCACTAAAAGTATATATATATATATATATATATATATATATATATATATATATATATATATATATATATATATATATATCCACACTAGCATCATGTCTAGACCGATTATGTCCTCTTGCAGCCCATGCCAGTCCTTCTACACCCTGGCTCTCGGATGCTCTCCGTGAGCATCGCTCAAAACTTCGGGCTGCAGAGAGAATTTGGCGGAAAACTAAAAATCCTGCACACCTCTTAACATACCAAACTCTTCTATCTTCTTTCTCGGCTGAAGTTACTTCTGCAAAGCAGACATATTACCGTCTGAAAATCAACAATGCCACTAATCCTCGCCTACTTTTTAAAACATTTTCCTCCCTCCTCTATCCTCCTCCTCCACCCGCATCCTCCACACTTACTACTGATGACTTTGCTACATTCTTTTGCACCAAAACTGCAAAAATCAGTGCTCAATTTGCTGCACCTACAACAAACACACAAGATACACCATGCAACCACCTGTCCACTTGATCCCATTCCCTCTTATCTCTTGCAAGCCATCTCTCCTGCAGTCATACCAACACTGACTCACATAATTAACACATCTCTTGACTCTGGTTTATTCCCCACTTCATTTAAGCAGGCTAGGGTAACCCCACTGCTAAAGAAACCCAACCTGGACCATACGCTACTTGAAAACTACAGACCAGTATCCCTGCTTCCATTCATGG
The DNA here is from genome assembly GCF_052040795.2 of Danio rerio. Lineage (NCBI taxonomy): Eukaryota > Metazoa > Chordata > Actinopteri > Cypriniformes > Danionidae > Danio > Danio rerio. The sequence continues at coordinate 33,340,919 of NC_141034.1, read as the reverse complement.
CCAAGATTCTGGAGAAAGTAGTGTTCAATCAAGTCCTGGACTTTCTTACTCAAAACAATCTCATGGACAACAAGAAATCCGGCTTTAAGAAAGGCCACTCAACTGAGACTGCCCTGCTCTCGGTCGTGGAGGATCTCAGACTGGCTAAAGCAGACTCAAAATCATCAGTCCTCATTTTGCTGGACTTGTCAGCTGCTTTTGACACTGTCAACCACCAGATCCTGCTATCTACGCTCGAGTCACTGGGCGTTGCGGGCACTGTTATACAATGGTTCAGATCTTACCTCTCTGACAGGTCATTCAGGGTGTCTTGGAGGGGAGAGGTGTCCAACCTACAGCATCTAAACACTGGGGTACCTCAAGGCTCTGTTCTTGGGCCACTTCTCTTCTCCATCTACACGTCATCTCTAAGACCAGTCATCCAGAGACATGGATTCTCCTACCACTGCTATGTTGATGATACCCAGCTATACCTCTCTTTTCATCCTGATGATCCCTCGGTTCCAGCTCGCATCTCAACCTGCCTGATGGATATTTCACACTGGATGAAAGATCATCATCTTCAGCTGAACCTCACAAAAACGGAAATGCTTGTAGTTTCTGCCAACCCGACTCTACACCATAACTTTTCAATCCAGATGGATGGGGCAACCATTACTGCATCCAAAATGGTGAAAAGCCTTGGAGTAATGATTGATGACCAACTAAACTTCTCTGACCACATTTCTAGAACTGCTCAATCGTGCAGATTCGCACTCTATAACATCAGAAATATCCGACCCTTCTTATCTGAAAATGCAGCTTAACTCCTTGTTCAAGCTCTTGTTCTCTCCAAACTGGATTACTGCAACTCTCTACTAGCTGGGCTTCCAACTAACTCTATCAAGCCTCTTCAGCTGCTCCAGAACGCAGCAGCACAAGTGGTCTTCAATGAACCTAAACAAGCACATGTCACTCCACTGCTAGTCCGTTTGCACTGGCTGCCAGTTGCTGCTCGCATCACATTCAAAGCTCTGATGTTTGCCTACAAAGTGGCTTCTGGCCTTGCTCCTTCTTATCTGCTCTCACTTCTGCAGATCTATGTGCCCTCCAGAAACTTGCGTTCTGTGAATGAACGTCGCCTCGTGGTTCCATCCCAAAGAGGGAAGAAATCACTTTCGCGAACGCTCATGCTCAATCTGCCCAGTTGGTGGGATGAGCTCCCTAACTGCATCAGAACAGCAGAATCACTCGCTATTTTCAAGAAACGACTAAAAACTCAACTATTTAGTCTCCACTTCACTTCCTAATCTGCAATTGCCTTTCTGGATATCACACTAACTGTACCACAAAAAAAAAAAAAAAAAAAAAAAACTAATACTACTAATACTTTCCTTCTTTCCTTCTTAGACTTTACAGACCTGAAACTTGCCTATAGCACTTATTCATTGTTGCCCTTATAGTTGTGTAAATTGGTTCCTTGTCCTCATTTGTAAGTCGCTTTGGATAAATGCTGCTTAATGCTTAATGACTAAATGTAAATGTAAAATGTATATATATATATATATATATATATATATATATATATATATATATATATATATATATATATATATATATATATATATATATATATATATATTTATTTAAGATGTCACATTACAAATAGTCAAATATCATGGCATCTTTGTATTGCTGGGACTTTTCTTTTTTTTTAGCAATTAAAATTTATTTTATTTTAAACTTTTATAGCCACACAACATGTAAAAAAATAATAATAAAAATAATAGCAAAACGAAAATTATAACAAATATAAAATAATACAAAACAATATACTAGACAGTCAAATTGACAACCCTTCAGTTTTCTTTTTATGTGCTCTCCAAATATTGCAAAAAGCTACCCCATTTCTGATTCTTGATTTTTAGAAGACACATGAGATATATGATATATTAAATAAATTAAATAAATTATATAATAATGACATTCAAGAGAGTTGTCACTCCCATGACATTCCCAATTCAGACACTTTAAAATCTTCATGAAATAAAATAATTTTGTAAAAAAAATGAATGAATAATAAATAAATAAACAAATTTGAACTTAAATAAAATTTACCATGATTTTGTCACATGTCTGAGTGATTGCTCTATATTTAAAATTTCTGTCCAAAGAGGTCATATTTTGATCCTTGATTAGTCTCACAGAGTCAAGCGATGCGATTTCGCAGGTCAGAGTTTACCAAGCTTCAACTTTGCAATGCAATGAACTGCGAAAGTTGACGCATGAACTTGCATTTCCGCTCTGACTTTTTCGAGTGCGTATGAATGGAAGTCTATGGGAAGAAAAGTTCAGTGTGACTGCAGCTTCAGTGCTTTTTGATAACCTTAGAGACTCGATCGTCTGTGGTGTGAAATCTGTGATAGATTTAAAGAGGACACCCACTAAAACATACTTCATTGTTAGGATTTGTACAGAAACAATCAAATAAAATAACTGTCACCAATTCAACTGTTCAACTTCACCTGGCACTTCAGGGCCCGGTTTTTCAAAAGGTTTAATCCGGATCAAATTGATCCAGATTTAGTAATTCTGTTTTTACGATCCGTGATCAGGTAATCCAGCTTACTTTTTGAGCCAGTTTTTCAAAGCAACATTGGATTGGATCAATCTGATCTGGATATGAACTTTTCAGGATCACTAAATCTGGATTACCAGTGCTCAAACAGGATAGGAAATCACAATGTAGAACTATAGATATGTAAAGAGCAACAAGTAGAATAGCCAGCGTGGGGTCAATATAATTTATTTTTTATAAATGAAAACTAAGAAAATGTAATAAATATTAAATTAATTATAATAATAAATAAGAAAAACAAGAAAAAGCCCACCCCATCCTTTTCCAGCAGTCCGCTCATCTGAGACCTAAAACACAAACACTGTACATTGAGGATATTTATAATAAATTTCCAATATAGATGTAAATAAAAAAAATACCTAATGTCAAAAGCTCCACAATAATCTCAGACTTCCTCATCTGATGTGAAGCGTATCCTTTAGGAGGGGGATCTCAAGTCTGGCCTTGGTTTGCTGCAGTTTGGTCAGAGTCAGTTGTTCCTCTGCCAGACGAAGCTGTGCTTCTGCCCTTTCAGTCTCTTTTTGCAATTGTTAAAAGAGATTTCAAAAATCAGTCATTGCCATTTCTTGCATTTTTTGTTTATTCTGTAATCATTGCTATCATCATTAATAAATATTCTAATAAGAAAAATATTTTCCATTGTGATGAATACATATATATATATATATATATATATATATATATATATATATATATATATATATATATATATATATATATATATATATATATATATCAATTAGTGACAGAATAAAATTGATTGTTTTTGGTCAGTTTTGAAAGCTGTTTGGGGGATTATTTTATGAGGCCAAACTCTTTCTACTTTGCTGGAGGCCTATACAGAAAGGCTAAATACGTTAAAGCCAATAATCACTATAGCCTGACAGATGAACAAATAAAATGAAAACCTTATGAATAAATAGTATATCTCGTAAGATACTGCATGATCCAAAAATAGTATTGTTTAATAAATTTTTTAAGTTTTCATTACATTTTAGGCATGAAATCCACGCTAAATCCACCCTTCTGATGGGATCAGTTTAATCCATGTTTTTTTGGATCAAAGTGATCCAGATCCTACAATAAAGGTCCGAAAAACCCAAACTAAAAGTTTGATCCGGATCAAAACCAAGATTGGATTACGTGATCTAATCCGATTATGTAATCTGTTTTTTCTTTTGAAAAACCCATTTTCAAGATTTGATCTAATCCCTTATCCAAAATCCTAGTGGATTACTTTTGAAAAACCGGGCCCAGGGGATAAACCAAGTCTTCTGAAGCTTCCAATCAACTTCCAATCCTACACACACGAATGTGTCAGACTGGAAACACAAGGTCGTGCGGTAAGTTTCGCAGATTGCTGCGTAGGAAAGTTCAAGCTTGGTGAACTCTAACCTGCAAAATCACATGATTGCATGAGGCCAATTGAAGATCAAAACATGACCTCTCTGGACAGAAATGTAAAATATGGACTAATTACTCGCTTTTTTAATGTGTTATCATCTTGTTTAATCCCGTATTCGCATCAATGTACTACAGAATTTCGCACGCACAAACTCTATTGTGATTGCGGCATAAGTGGACATGAGTGCTACTGATACTGTAAGAATTGTGGAACCGAACTAAGCACCTGTTTTCTGTCATGCTAGAACATTCAAGAACATTAGACCCTGTTTAAATTTGGTATAAAGATGTTTTCAACACCTCTTTGGGCTACTTTAGTAGACAAATCTAAATACAGGTGTAAACGAGGTCCGAAATGCTTAATTAAAAGTATCACAGCTTCTCAAAACTGTTTGTTGCAATTTACCCTTAAACTTGACAAAATGAACGTGTATTCAACATGGTGCATACTACAAAATGTCTGACATTTGCCTAGAAAACATCTTTATTTGCAGCCATTTGTCAGGAAATGTGTCAGCAAAGCAATCCATGCTGTCATGAATAACAAAGTGAAGCATCTTGCAATAGCATAAGGACACTGACATATTGTACGATTGCACTCATCTACATCAATTACAAAATAAAATTACAATACCGTAAAATTAGGCACTTTTCTCCTTTAATTAAAATACACAATATGATTTGCTATGATCTGTAATGAAAAAAAAATCTTGATTTAAATCTCTTTAAAAATATTGTGTTTTGTGACTTTTTAAATGTTGCTGTATGGAATCCTATTTTTGTTTAAAATTGGAAACAAAATATAGGGAGAATTTTGGACAGTTTCATATAGTTGTGTAATTAATTATAAAATTAAGCTATTTCTTTACAGACTTTTTAAATTTATGAATGGCTGAGAATTATTATAGGCATTTGGGTTAATTTTAAACTGTGTCTTTCTTGCCAAAAAAGCCAATTGTAAATTCAAAAAGGCACAGTGCAATACAGTCACACAATAGAAAACTGTCACATATTTTGCTGTTTTAACTTTTCTAATTTCTGTTGTTGGTATAAGATTGCAGAAGGTGGTTGGACTACAAATATACTGTTTTTACATCATCATGCTGATAACATTTCTTTAGTCATGCTGCAATACTAAAGCTTGAGCCACTGCAGTAAACATGGCCTGACAGTTGTCTACCACATTCAAGTGCAATTTATCTTTAAAGATTAGGAAAAGAAAATCATATAAAAATCCACTTACAGTACCTCCCCTCAAATAAGTCTGGAAAGTGGTGAAAGAAATGAACAAACTGAACGATCAAAACACCATGTGTAAATTTGTTTAATAGGGGTAAACAGAGTCTTACAGTACATTGCCCACTGTACAGTACACATTTAGACAAAACACAGTAGTTTTCTTACTTGTTTTCTTGTTTGCATTCGGTCTTTCTTAGAAGCCTTTATTGGTTCTTGTGTTCTTTCTTGCAGTAGTTCATTCTTGCATTCTTTCTTGTGTTTGTTCATTCTTGCGTTTGTTTGTTCTTGCGTTGATTAGTTCTTCCATTTGTTTGTTCTTGCATTCATTTGCTATTGAGTTTTTTCGTTCTTGTGTTCATTCGTTCTTGCATTCGCTCTTGTGTTCTTTTTGTATACATTTGTGTTTTCATTTTTTCTTGCGTTTTTTCGTTCTTGCGTTCTTTCTTGCATTCATTCGTTCTTGTGTTCGTTCTTGCATTCATTCGTTCTTGTGTTCGTTCTTGCATTCATTCGTTCTTGTGTTCCTTCTTGCATTCATTCGTTCTTGTGTTCGTTCTTGCATTCAATCGTTCTTGTGTTCCTTCTTGCTTTTGTTTTTGTGTTCATTTGTTTTTGTGTTCTTTCTTGTATTAGCTCGTTCGTGAGATTCTTTTTGTGTTTGTTTGTGAGTTGTTCGTTTGTTCTCATTTGTTTGTGAGTTTTTCTTGCATTCATTCATTCTTGTGTACTTTCTAGCATGCTTTCGTTAGTTTTTTCTTATGTTCATTCCATCATGCATTCTTTCTTGCATTTGTTCGTTTGTGCATTCTTACTTTCATTCATTTGTTCATTCCTGCGTTCTTTCTTTCTTTCTTGCATTCTTTCTTTATTTTAAATAAGTTACAGTGATGTGTGCCTGCACTTGAACCAGTGACAAACAGTAAGGCACTATGATAAACAATATCCGTTTTTTTTAAACATTCATGCATATAAATATAAACCCATGATGCAATACTGATAGATGTGTACTCTCAACTAAATGCAGAGACATTTTTAGATACATGTCAGCACGTGCAAGCTTTAAAAGCTTTTAAACAAAAAGAATAGGACAAAAAAGCTTTTGATACAATAAAAGCATTTTATTGTACAGTAAGTAAAAAATCTAACCATAAACTAGAATGAAGGCATGACCACAGGAGTGTCAACAGATACACAAACCTCCCTCCTGGATTAAAAATGCTATTTTTTGCTGAATTAGTACGATTCAGTCTGCCTCACTTGGTGATTCTTGACCACATCTGAGACCTGTCAGCCTCTCCTCAGGACGTCCCAAATGACAGTGTCTTCCACTTCATTTGAGTGATTCCTTCACAGTACAGTTGACAACAAATGAAAGCCACCTCATTAGATCCCTAAGCCCTGAAGCTAATGGGCCACAGAGAAAACAGGACTTGGCTCCATCCATTAATTATAATAATAACAATACCCAAGCTCCTTGGGCAGCTATTTGCTTTTCTTTTCAATTAATTTCATCACATACACTTAAGGGAAAAGACACGGAAAGTGTTCTGTGAGATCTGCAATTACAGCGACCATAGCGGTTGAACTGGCTAATCTCTGAGATCCACAGGAAGGGACACCAGAGGGTTAACAGGTCCCATCACGGTGTCCAAACAGTACCGTTAAAAGAGGGAGCCATTCAGCAAATTTGTGCTGAGCCATTCAGCAAATTTGTCCAGGGACCAGCGTTGGGTGTAATTTGTTAAGTATTGACTAGTTAAATTACCTATTTTTATTTGCTGAAAAGGTTTAAAGGATTGCTTTTAATTTTTAGGTAATTTAATAACAGTTACTAATAATGTGATTGCCTTAAATTCTGTAAATTAACTTTAAGTTTTAGGTTTAGCAACTTTAATAATCCCATCAGGAGCAATGAAATTAGGGCAGTAGCATTATGATACAACAAACAAACAAACAAACAAACAAAAATTACACAAAAATAATATGATAAATAATATTTAAAAAGAAAATATCCCAGCATGCTTAATAACTTAGCATAAATAATTATACTAAAAAAAAAACATGCATGCAGAAACGTATAAAGTCTTATGGCTTCTGAAAAAAAAAGTAAAAATAGTTTAGCATAAATCCGTTAAATTAATTTTTAACGGATTTTTTTGTGATATGAATTTGTTTTGCTTAATAATTATACTAATTTAACTACAGGAGATTGCACATGTATTAAGACGATTAAACATGGTTAACAAAAATAGCATGAAATTAGACAACATATGGTAAAAACTCAGAGAAGCAGAGTAATTATTTATTTAATTTTATTATTTTTTGTTAATGAATATTTTCCATAATAAATGTAAATAAATTCAGAATTTTTTTTTAATAATAAATAAATTTATCAATGAAACAAAGTTAAAGGGCCATGAAACCCCCCTTCAGTTCAAGTCTACCTCAGAATTTTTTTCACAAAATGCTGCATGATAGGAGTAGAGCACTGTGAACAGAGGGAGGAGTGGGCGTGGCCGGCAGAGCAGGAGGAAATATCCTTATATCATTATATATTGTCATGTCATTATAAAGATAGTCATGTTTAAACACTATAAATGAGGAGGACATTTCTCCTCCTGAATCACTGGTCTGAAGGCAGACAGTCACCATGGATAGCAGTTCAGTAGGTCTTTTTCCCTATCTATTCTAGTAATTTGGAGGATTTTAAACATGTGTGAATACAGCAGCATGGCGATGTGTCTGAATGGTGACGAACTCAACTGATAAAAGACTAAGTCTGCCATTCTCCAGTTTTCTTACAACTCTCCTGATTATAATGCTTGCTGCTAAAAACAGCTTGTCTGTTTCGGCCCTGAAAGCATTGCAGGGAAAATCTTGCACCAAACCCCATGGATCATGAAAATAAACACATTCGACCCTTCACAACCGCAAATAATGCGTGTCTCACAGCTTGGCAGGTCTGTCCATATAGTTCTGTCGCCGGAAAGCACGTGCAGTCATGAATAATTAAGAAGCAGCATCTTTATAGGATAAAAAAAACTCAGTCTATTAATAATAATGAGAAACGGACACATCATCACACTGGAAAGGCAGATAGCGATACATCACTGATTTTGATCTCGCCCCAATAATGATTTCAAACCCGGAAGATGAAATTAGCTGACAAAAGCTTAAAATGATCCAGTTTTCCCCACATTTAAAGCTAACAGCTGGTAATGTTGTTTTAATTGATGCTCAACACATCTGTTCAAATCTAAAAAAAAAAGTACTTGAGGGTTTCTTGAACTTTTAAATTTGTTCAACACTTGCACACAGTAAAACAAGTACTTGGAAAGTAATTGAAATACAAATGTAATTATGTAATTACTAGTAATAAGTAATTAACTATTTTTTAAGTAACTTAAACAACACTGGCGGTCCCAAAGAAGCAACTGGAAAGATATATAAGGCATGCCAGGAAGACGGGAAAACAGATAGATCCAGATACACAACGCAGATATAAATATGTCCTGCAGACGAGGTGAGGCACAGAAAGGTGGAGCTTTGACATTACTCTCACCTCTTATCTTCCCTCTCAACTCCTCTCGGCCTCTGGGGCTCACGCTAGGTGTTTAAACACTCCGCCGAGTGCAATAGGACATCACTGGATAAGACGGAGAAATCTGCAGACTGGAAAATGTGTTTATGTCTGTATGTCAGCCATGCATAATTCAGAGTTAGAGCGCGGCATTTCCCAGCTCGCTCTTCACCTGTCCAGTTTATTCGTTCAACAACTGCAGGTTTCAACTTTGAGAAAAAAAGAATGCCCTGTGTAAAATATGTTTTGAACATGAGAGAGAAAGAGAGACGAAGATTTTTTTTCAATTTTAGCAAACTGTAATTTATATTAAAACCTATAAATAATAAAACGAAATGACACAGGAAAAAAGTATTGAACACATGAAGGGAGGTGTAAAAAAATCTCTCAGTGGTTATTCAGCAACCATCTGCCCTTGTCATTACCAATGAAGCTGCTTCAGTCCAATATCTACATTATCAGGATGATGAAGATGAAACCAGAGTGGACATTTCAGCAAGACAATGATCCAAAACACAAACAAGGAAACTTTCAAATGCTTTCAGAAACTAATCAAGCTGTAGAATGACCCAACCAATCACCTGACTTGATTCCAATAGAAAATACAAAATAAAGATCAGTTTGGATAGACAAAATCCACACAACCATCAAGATTTTTACACTGTTGAAGTCTGAGAAAAAAAAAACCACACTTAAGCAATGCACATGACTTTATTATGAGAGTTGTCTTTGCGCTGTCATCAGAGATTTCAGCTGATGTCTGTGTTCAATCCTTTTGTCTTCTGTGTCATTTCATTTTATTATACATAACTTAATTTGTAAACTAATTGGTTTTGTTCTCTTTGCATCTATGCATTTTTGGTTGTTACTATTATCTGGAGAAAATATCAAGTCAACAGCACCTACAATTATGTTTTCTGAGAAAAATGGTGACTTGTTAAATATTTATTTTCCCCACTTTTTGTGTGAGTGTATACGCATATAAAATCAATTACAATGATATTATAATTTGATCATTATAAATTATACGTTACAAAATGTAAAAAAAATAATAATCATAAATAAATGTTTATATACATGAATGGGATAAAATGGGGTTTAAAAAATGTAAAACTGCTTTCATTCAAGCCAAAATAAAACAAGACTTTTTCCAGAAGAAAAAAACATTATCTGACACACTGTGCAAATGCCCTTGCTCTGTTAAACATCATTTGGCTAATAATTCTGACTTCAACTGTATATATATATATATATATATATATATATATATATATATATATATATATATATATATATATATATATATATATATATATATATATATATATATATATATATATATACACACACACACACACACACACACACACACACATATACATATACATATACTGTTAACAGTGCAAGGCTTTATTGCAAAAGCAGATATTTACAAAAGTGTCAAGATCATCTATAATCTTATAATTATAAAAATAAATCAAGTTTGATTTTATTTATTTGCATCATTATACAACAAAAACAATCATTCTTTCCCCTAAATTATTTTAAATTCTTAAATTACTCTATGTTCTCAAATTGACAGCTAGTTTAGTTTTTCCTATTCCTGTTGTTCTAAATACTAAACAGCAGCACCAGATATTTATTTATTTATTTATTTATTTATTTATTTTCTTTCTTTTATTAAGAAAGAAAGAAAGAAAGAAAGACAGAACGAAGGAAAGAAAGAAAGAAAGAAAGAAAGAAAGAAAGAAAGAAAGAAAGAAAGAAAGAAAGAAAGAAAGAAAGAAAGAAAGAAAGAAAGAAAGAAAGAAAGAATAGTGCTTCTCAAATAAGCTGACCTTGTTGGTACCTGAAAAGCACAACCCTGTGGATGAAATGATGATTCCTTTCAAGGGGAAATTCAGTAACATCAAACAATAAATGCGTGGCAAACCACACCCATGGGGCTTCAAACTGTGGGTGAGAACTGGAATCTCTGGCATGCTCTGTGATTTTGATGTGTATACCAAGGGAGTGTAGATGGAGTACCACAAGCCAAATCTGAACGCTGTCAGATGATGTTGTGACGAAACTTGCCAACACACTTCCAGAGAGTCAAAACTACAAGATCTACGCAAACAACTACTTTACCTGAGCTTTTCACATGAAAATAACTTAGGGACTATTACTGCAAGTAAACACATTCACACACTGAATGTGACCATTTTTTTTTTTTTTACAAATATTTGTATTAATATATGCTTATTCATAAAAAATATGATTGTTGTGTAAGTATTACTTATGATATATACTTCTATGGGGCTAAAAGAGTGAATAACCCTGCAAATGAATGCCTACATGTTTTGTATGCCTGTACAAATACAGAAATTCTGCTCACAATCAAAATATTATATAATTTCCTTAAAAACTTACCAAAATGTAAAAAATAAAATAATATTTACTTCCTACATCAAAAGTCAAACATTTTTTGCTCATTTCTTTTTTATTGTGTCTTACAGGGTTAAAAACCTGAAATGCGCCTGCTAGATAGAAGTGGGAGTTGGGGAAAACGGGTGGCCTTGTGCTGCCAGAATGAAATAGAGAGACCTCCTCAGATTGGATTTCCTTAATGAATTCAGTGACGCTATGAAATCATCTGAAAGTGTCATTTATTTTGTCACAGGCTCCAGATATATTGCAGAACACTCAAACAAACCACAGAGATGACATCTTCACTCTCGCAACGTGTTTGTCACGAACTACAACCCGACAAAATCTGACAGCATATGTCTCTGTTTGATAATGAAGCATGTGGATTACACACCGCCTCGACATGACGGACTGTGATGTCAGATAGCGAACGGCACGACTTGGATCAAATGCAAGATGATAGCGTTTAAACACTCATCTTTACATGTAGGAAACATCAAGAAAATGTGACATATTTTGATGCAGACAGCCGATGATGGTAGACGGATGTAAAGATGTAAGTCCTGAAACTGAAAATGCTGTTCCAATAACGGCTGAGAGAAAAAAAAAAAAAAAGATGTATCGCTCAGCCTATATTTTCTGGCATATTTTGGCACTATTATCAATCTCACGCCAGAGTTCTGAAAACACATTATCTCACATTTATTGTCGCAGTCCATCTGGCTGCCCAAGTTCAAACTCCATGATGAAAACCTCAGACAGATGACTCATGAAATCAAACTGAGGTAATAAGGCAATTACAGTCCAATCAGTGTATATCTGTACTTTCGGAACAGACTTTAAGCCTGATTTTATAGTATAATGCCTCTCTCAACGTGATATGAGCAGGTGTGCAACACATTTTCAAGTGGACAAAAATGCTTGAGTTGTACAGAGCTTTTGAAATGGATGAATGTAAGTTGGAAAAGCGCTCGCTCATTCTTTTCTGTCAATGTTTGTGGGGACTACACTTGTGCTCTTCTCAGCAGAATTATTTGTTCAGCCTAATAAAAGTGGTTATTGGTCTAGGATGCGACTGATGGCTGGTGCAAACTTGCAAAAACTTCAGAAATCCTGCAACTAAGCGTGAATAATGAGCTATCTGTGCTGTTTGTGTATAGGCACAGACACATGCGCATGATTAAAGGGATATAGAACACTGAATGTTGATTAACGGTTATCATTTACACAACAAACCATGGTTTGTTAAGAAAAATACATGTTTTTTTTTTTTTACATTTTTGGTAGTTTATTTATACATCATGCTGATAGGTGGACCCATTTTGCCTTCAGAATTATTGTAATTGCATGTATTCAATGAGGTTATTTTGCCTGGCTGGCTGGCTGGCTGGATGAATGGAGAGAGAGAGACATCATATACACTGAAAAAAGTGAAACGTCGGTGTCTTATATTCAAAGTACATTTTTATATTGGATTAAGTGAAAGAATTATGGTTTCTGTTTGTAACCCGTGTTATTCAATTTCCTGTAAAGCCAAAAAAAATACAAAAAAATTAAATCAAATAAACCTATTTTTTTTCTCTACGTAATATTTTACTTGAAACCAACAGTTTTCAGTTTGCGTGGGTTTCCTATAGGTACTCTGGTTACACCCACAGTCCAAAGACAATCGATATAGGTGAATTGAATAAACTAAAACTGCCCGTAGTTTATGTGTGTGTGTGTGTGTGTGTCATATGCCAGAGTAGTTGACGGTTCATTCTGCTGTGGCAACCCCTAATGAATGACTAATAAATAATATTTTTACTTTGTATTAATTAATTTTTTTCTTGACCGACAAAAATATTTTTAATTTAATATTAAACTAAATGTCATAGTTTGAACCAAACTTAAATTATACTTTGAAAAAAAAAATGCTGTAACAAACTGCAGTAATAGTTATTAAGTTAGTTCAAAGCGTAATATATTTCTGTGTACAGTAGTAGAAAACTGTCTCACGTACTTGGAATACAAATCAGTAAACAAAGGATGCAAACAAAACAAGCAACCAAAAATTTATTTAATTGAACTTGGATTAAGTTGAGCAAAAAATTATCTCATATATTTATATATTTGTATTTTTTCCCTCGGAAAAAAAATAAATAAAATAATATATATATATATATATATATATATATATATATATATATATATATATATATATAGAGAGAGAGAGAGAGAGAGAGAGAGAGAGAGAGAGAGAGAGAGAGAGAGAGAGAGAGAGAGAGAGATAGATAGATAGATAGATAGATAGATAGATAGATAGATAGATAGATAGATAGATAGATAGATAGATAGATAGATAGATAGATAGATAGATAGATAGATAGATAGATAGATAGATAGATAGATAGATAGATAAAGAAATAAAGATAATGATTAATGGGATTATATTTACTCAAAAGAAGAAGTTAAAACGAAAGAAGAAATATAAACTGGTAACATTGACAGTCATAGTAAATTTGTTTTCTTACTTCAAAATATCTTCTTTTCAACAGAAGACAGAAACTGATAAATGTTTGGAATGGGTTAATAAATAATGAGTAAATTTCTAAGTTTTCTAATATTCTGTTAATGAAAAAATAAACAATTTATTGGCTGGTGAATGCATATAGCAGAATATATTGGCTGATCTTTTTAATAAAATTAATTGTATGTAAACAAGCTATTTGTTCATTTTCCAGGAATCTACAACATTAATGAAAATGTGAATAAACAGCACACGTCTGAGCAGTTTAACTTGTTTAGACCGAAGGCTACCACACATTTGATTTGTACATCTCTTGAGAGCCTAAAAAGCACTAGATGGGGAGAAAATCTGTATGTCTGCAAGTGTTCATTCCAGCGATGTAGTCTCATGGAAATGGGCCCAATTTTCTACCTGAAATCACGCCCATGACTGCTTTCTGAAACAAGATGAAGTTTTGGCTTGGCAAGGAAATGAAGCTTGTCCTTGGCCATCAATCAGACGGTGTGCAGACAGACAGCTGTTTAATATAAAACCACCATTAGAGAAGCCTCTTTCTCACTCTTATATCTTACCTTTGCCCTCTGTCTCGCTCTTCTTCTCTTTCTGTTTCTTTGAGAAACAAGTACTGTATGTTGTCGATCCTCCAGCAGATCTATCTATCTATCTATCTATCTATCTATCTATCTATCTATCTATCTATCTATCTATCTATCTATCTATCTATCTATCTATCTATCTATCTATCTATCTATCTATCTATCTATCTATCTATCTATCTATCTATCTATCTATCTATCTATCTATCTATCTGTGTATCTATCTGTGTATCCATCCATCCATCCATCCATCCATCCATCCATCCATCCATCTATCCATCTATCCATCTATCTATCTATCTATCTATCTATCTATCTATCTATCTATCTATCTATCTATCTGTCAATAAAATTAAATAATAAGAAAATATATGATTTTCTCTGATGCTAGGAGTGAAATTAACTAAAAAAATATATATTGACATGAAAGTCAGATGTTATTCTAAATAATAAATATTTTGTTAAATGATTAATTTAAGGTATTTTTAAATCAGCTGAAATAGTGTACTTAGCACAAAATAGAAAATAATAATAAAATTAAAAACTTATAAAACAAAAATAAAATATAAACAAATAAAGACAAATAAATGTAAAAATTTAAGTTAAAGAAATTTAGTTTTTCTCAGTTGCTTTGGTACATTTCTCAGATCAGAATTGAAATTTGCAAAAATTGCATGTGCATTTCTTAAAACAGCGCGTACAAATAGCAAAACACCATAGATTACCTGCAGAACCCAGTCTCCTTCTCAAAATTCTTAGTTCATCTCTCAAAACTAAATTTCTGTATCAGTGAACAAGTCAGTGCCATCAGAATTAGTCCTCATGTCCTCATGTCATTGTGTATGGATAAGACAGTCAAAATTACTCAGTCATGTTGCCATTACTACCGTGCACTCTGTATGGGGTGTTCTGGTGTAAATGATGGCAATTTTTAATTTATGTTTTTGCTGTTTGTACTGTAATTTGTTGACAGATAATCTCATTAGCTATGTTTTCATCCAAAAATGTTAATGAACTTTATGCGCAAAACTGGATTATCGAATAAAAGACGTGCGAATAAAGCATCGTTTCCATCCAACGAGTCAAATCGAACAAAATTGTCACTTCCTGATTAACTGTCGCCAAATATCAACAGTAAAAAACGGAATTTGCTGCGATAGGAGAAGCTGGATAGGAGATTAGATCTTCATCTAATAAATGATTTGCGCATCAGAAGGCAATCCAGACACGCAATGAACGCGCGGTGGCGTTTAAAGGTGTCAGACGCGGAGCACAGACGCTCTAGATTCTGGAGGTCATGAATAATATAACAGCACTAATACTTAAATGGTAAGGCATTTTAGAATGACAAAAACAACAGTTCAGATGGTTTACAGTGTGCTTTGTCCATTTACGCACATTTTGATCATAACATGATCTCTTATAACAACATCACATTACCTTTTTTGATGCGCATACTGAAATTAATGAAAAAAATTATAAAAATTTATGAAAAATTTATGAAATTTTGCGCAGTTGTGCACATCATGGCATTTCCATCAACAATTTTTTTAATGTGCATATGCAAAATGGGCATAAAAATAGGAATGATGTGAAGACTGAACAGGTTACGAATTTAAATTCTGAGAAATGTACCAAAGGGAAAAAAAAAAAAAAAAACTGTAAATAAAATATTACAAAATATACCTGTAAATCTCAGAGCTTAGACTAGAAAATGTACAGTATATAAGTCAGGTGTAACTGTAATGAATTAATTATTATAATTAATTATTAATTGTTTTATAAATTAATTATTTTACCTATGAATCTCTTACTGTTTTCAGACCACAAGCAATTTAATAAAGTTTTAATCACAGTTATTTTGTAATTAATTAATTGCTATGTGTAATTGTTATTTTGTAATTAATTACAGTCAACACTGTTTGCAACATTTTCATCTATAGATTTACATTCTTGTCAGACCATAAGTTGTAACTTTTCTAATGTGTTACTATATGTTACTGTATAAATCCAGTTTTGCCTGCATCTGATGATTTTTTTTTTTTTTTATGACCATGGACATACAGTAAAATCTCTCTCAACCCCGTCTCCAGCATGTTAAATGTGCCGTAATGTTACACTCACCGCTGGGCTGATGTTTTTTTTTTCCCCTCTTCATGTCGAGCTGTAATTTGTTGCATAACTGTCATGGTTTTGCTTGATGAAATAACCACTATCATTCTCTCATGTTTCTTTTCCCTTTTATTCTTCTTTCTCACCCTGATAAGAAAAACTGCAATTTTATTTGATTCACACAAAGAGTTCAATCCGTGCGGAGACACAATGCACGCTCAGACAATCAATATTTCCCCGGCTCTCCCTCCCATCCGCCTAATATATTGAAAATGAAGTTAGAAAGATTGATTCTGTACACGGAGCTACAGGCCAATAGAAAATTAAATGAAAATGTAAATGAACACTGTTTTGTTTTCTCCGAAGTTGCACAGAGAGGATTTTGCTGTCCTCAATTTGTATAATTTGGTATTTGTGGCCATTCACAGATATGGTGTGAATCCGCAAGCTACTTTTGATTATTTATGACCCTGCATAATACACAAAGTGTGAAGACCATGTGATGACAGTATTTGGGGTAGCTGAATACATTGACTTTTTTTTTTATTTGCTGAATAATTCCTAAATAATACATCCCACCTTGTCCATAGTAGTGTGTTTTGCATTTATTACAGACACATACCTTATTTAGACAAGTTATAATAATGATAATGATAATGATAATAATAATAATAATAATAATAATAATAATAATAATAATTAATAATAATAATAATAATAATAATTATTATTATTATTATTATTATTATTATTATTATTATTATTATTATTATTATTATTATTATTCAGACAAACAATACCTACGTATAAAATATAGTGTAAGAAAATTAATTAAACTTTATTAATAATAATATTATAAAAATGTCACACAATACATAAATAAATAAAAAAAATTAAAAATAAATAAATAAACAATTAATTAATTAAATAAATAAATAAATAAATAAATAAATACAAGAGACACTTACCGAAACATCATCCATGATTATGTTTAATAAAATAAAATGAAATGAAATAAAGTAAAATAAAATAAAATAAAACAAAACAAAACAAAACAAAACAAAACAAAACAAAACAAAATTAAATTAAATTAAATTAAATTAAATTAAATTAAAAATTAAATACACTGTAAAAATCAATCACAGTTGATTGGGACAATATAAAGGAATTAATTTAACTTGTGGTTTATATAAATTTAAGAGGATTAAACAAAAAGAATTAGGTTGTTGCAAAAAAACCTCAAGAATTCAAAGAAGTAAAAATGTAGTGTAAATAAATTTAAATTTAAATTTAAAATAAAAAAATAAAATAAAAAAATGAAAATAAATAAATACATAAATAAATAAGGGCGAAGCAGTGGCGCAGTAGGTAGTGCTGTCGCCTCACAGCAAGAAGGTCGCTGGGTCGCTGGTTTGAGCCTCAGCTCAGTTGGCGTTTCTGTGTGGAGTTAACATGTTCTCTCTGCATTCACGTGGGTTTCCTCCGGGTGCTCCGGTTTCCCCCGGAGACATGTGGTACAGGTGAATTGGTTAGGCTAAATTGTCCGTACGGTATGAGTGTGTGTGTGGGAATGTGTGTGTGTGGATGTTTCCCAGAGATGGGTTGCGACTGGAAGGGTATCCGCCGCGTGAAAAAAAATAGCTGGATAAGTTGGCAGTTCATTCTTCTTTGGCGACCCTGGATTAATAAAGGAACTAAGCTGACAAGAATGAATGAATGAATGATTGAATAAAGAAAGAAAGAAAGAAAGAAAGAAAGAAAGAAAGAAAGAAAGAAAGAAAGAAAGAAAGAAAGGAAGAAAGAAAGAAAGAAAGAAAGAAAGAAAGAAAGAAAGAAAGAAAGAAAGAAAGAAAGAAAGAAAGAAAATAAAACTCAATAGCATAAAATAAAATCAGTTGATTGGGACAACATGAAGAAATTAAGTTGTAGTTTGTATAAATTTAAGAGGTTTGAATAAAAAACAATTAAGTTGCTGTAAAAAAAAAAAAAAAAAACTCAAAAATTTGAGGAAGTCATTTGAACAAACAAATCTCTTTTTCTTTTTTATATATTAAGTAAAGATCAGATTAAATATGAATTTCTTTTTTGCACCTTTGTAGATTTAATCCATGGCAAAAACACCTAATCTTTAACCCGTAAACATAACAATCTACATACAAACAAAAACAGTTGAGCCTCTTTATCTGCCTATAATATTAAAAAAAAGTATAGTTGAAAGCTGCTGATTTAACAGATATGGCAAAATCTAATCTGATATGGCAAAATCTAAATAATTCATTATGCAGGCATTTTAAGCTATAGCTGCTCAGGCGATACGCTATATCAGCATTCAGTAATAACTCTTATTGTTGCAGAAGATCTGAGAGCTGCTATTGTACTGTAAATGGCAGTTGGGGGGGGGGGGTGTTTCTGTACTAAACTGCCTTTCTTTTCACACTTTTTATCCTCAACACCTGCTTCCTGACATGCTCTCCCAATCTCTCCGACTCCCCATTAAGCAGAACATTGAGGGCAGAAGCAAATCTGACAGAAATCCTCAAAAGAAAAGGGATATTCCTGCAGATTAAAACACTCTCCAGGAAATGCAGAGACAAGTCTGCCATTAAAGCCCATTTAATCCTCTGTGGAACATGACGGGATTGTTACAGTACAGATTGCCAGAGGAGATAGACGAGGTGCTCAGGCATCTCTATTTGCCCGTCCGCATGCGCTGTTTCCTATACGCTCCGTTTGGAAAGTCATCAAAAAGGGAAATTAAAAAAAAATAGGAGAAGCACTGGAAATGTGTTTTGAATGTCGCAATGAGGTAAAGCTCATGCTCTCTACCAGCTGCTGGTCTAAACCACTTGTAGACATGGAGGGTAATGGGGTATTTTGAACAATGTTATGGTATTTAGGGTACAATGTAATAATTTTATTGTATTGAATTTATTCATTTATTTATTTGTTTGTTTGTTTGTTTGTTTGACAGATGTACAGTTGAAGTCAGAATTATTAGTTCCCCTTTGATTTTTTTTCCTTTTTAAAAAAAAAATTCTCAAATGATGTTTAACAGAGCGAGGAAATATTTCACAGTATGTCTGATAATATATATATATATATATATATATATATATATATATATATATATATATATATATATATATATATATATATATATATATATACTTTTTTTTTTTTTTTTTTCTGGAGAAAGTCTTATTTGTTTTATTTCTGCTAGAATAAAAGCAGTTTTTATTTCTTTAAAATAAAAAAAATAAAAAACATTTTTAGGTCAATATTAATAGCCCCTTTAAGCTTTTTATTTTTGTTTCGATAGTATACGGAAAAAAACATGATTATACAATAACTTTCCTATACATTAACTTGCCTAATTACCCTTATTAACCTAGTTAAGGCTTTAAATGTCATTTTAAGCTGAATACCAGTGTCTTGAAAAATATTTGGTAAAATATTATGTACTGTCATCATGGCAAAGATAAACTAAATCAGTTATTAGAAATTAGCTAATAAAACTATTATGTTTAGAAATGTGTTGTCAAATGAAGCAAAAAAGCAAAACAAAACAAAAAATGTAAATAAAGCAAAGCAATAAAAAGCTATTTAAAAAAATAAATAAATAAACAAATAATTAAAATAAATTAAAAAAAAATCTAAGCAATAATAAAATTAACTAAAACAAGACAAAAAACTAAACTAAACTAAAATAAATAATATAAAAACTAATATACTAAATGAAACTAAATAAAAGCAACGCAAAACAAAAATTTTAAAATAAACCAAAATAAAACTAAAAACTATAAATAAATAAATAAAACAAAACATATTTTTTTTTATTGTTTAAAAGTAGTACTGCAAAACTATAAAAACATCATCTGTTTAAAACACTGGCACTAGATAAAGTTCTTATATTGTAGCTATGGCTAATACAGAATCTGTTATGTTTACTGTTTGTCATATAAAGAGGACACATTTTTAATGCTCTGGTGGTTTTATTGTGTTAACTGAACTCAATGCAATTTAATAATAATAATAATAATAATAATAATAATAATAATAATAATAATAATAATAATAATAATAATAATAATAATAATAAAGAGGGAGAAAGGACTTTTAAAAGGAGTCCTATTATTTAAAGGTATAACTGCAAACTATAACATCATCACCTGTGGCCGATTGTGGGAATGGCAACATCATGGCATTGCCAGCACATGAAGAAACGGAAGCTCTTGTTTATCTCCTCGGTTTCACAAGAATTACTTGCCCTCACTAACCATGAAGTGCGAGTTCGCGAGTAACTTTCAGAGCAGTTCTCTGAAAACCTCATGTTGATCTCGCCTCTGACTTCCACAGACGCAAATGACACTTCTGTCAGAACTGAGCTTCAAGTCAAAAACTCTAACACACTTTAATAAACCAACTTTGCCAATTCACTGCAAAGAGACCTTTTCCTTATTATTAAGCTGCCTTACCACTGCATAGAATGATTTTAGCGTGGGATTATTGACAAGTCAACCAATGAGAGGAATGTCTGCATTATGTTTACTGAACATAAAAATACATAAACATATACAATTAGAAACAGTTATTGACAACTATAAATAGAGACTGTTTTACTAAATTTTTGATCAAATAAACGCAGCCTCAAAGAGCCTATAAAACTTGACACCAAACTTATTGTAAATTTTTATGATTCCTAATGGCAATAACTCCAGGTTGTCAAATGGTCAAATTCATGAATATTCTGAGGGGATAGTTCACCCTTCACTTGCTCCAAAGCTGTTTCTTTCTTCTGTTGAACACATAAAAGACAGAAGTATTTGTATTTGTTTTTCCTACCAAAGATGTCCATGGTTACAGGTGTTCAGTAAACACTGAGATTGATTCATTTTGGGGGGTGAACAACTCCTTTTAGGTCCTTTTATGGTCATGAAAAAAAGTAAACAAAATCATTTAAATGTGACAGCACCACAGAGGGCTACACATTGTGTCCACTGGGTTTGTAAATACTAATTTTACTATTACAACTGATGTCGTTCATTATTATTATTATTATTATTATTATTATTATTGTTTTACTTTAGTTTTTTTATTAACATTTTTTTGTACTTTTATATATTATATTATATATTTTTTGTACTTTTATATATTATATTATATATAATAATATATTTTACTTCATATTATTTTACTATTTTATTTTATTTTATTTTATTTTATTTTATTTTATTTTATTTTATTTTGTTTTATTTTATTTATTTATTTATTTATTTATTTTTTATTTATTTATTTATTTTTTAATTTTATTTTATTTTCATTCATTTTCTTTTCAGCCTGGTCCCTTTATTAATCAGGGGTCGCGCCACAGCAGAATGAACCGCCAACTTTTCCAGCATTTGTTTTACTCAGCGGATGCCCTTCCAGCTGCAACCCATCTCTGGGAAACATTCATACAAACTCATTCACACTCATACACTTGACAATTTAGCCTACCCTATTTACCCGTACTGCATGTCTTTGGACTGTGGGGGAAATCGGAGCACCCGGAGGAAACCCACGCGAATGCAGGGAAAACATGCAAACTCTACACAGAAACGGCAACTGACCCAGCTCGAACCTGCAACCGTCTTGCTGTGAGGCGACAGATGAAGTGAGATTAATTATTAATAATTATTAACTCCCCTGTTTATTTTTTTCCTCAATTTCTGTTTAACAGGGAGAAGATTTTTTTTAACACATTTCTAAACATAATAGTTTTAATGATGACATCATTAATCTTTGATGACAGCAAAAAATATGTTACAAGATATTTTTCAAGACACTTCTATACAGCTTAAAGTGACATTTAAAGGCTTAACTAGGTTACTTAGGTTAACTAGGCAGGTTCGGGTAATTAGACAAGTTATTGTATAATGATGGTTTGTTCTGTAGACTATCAAAAAATATATAGCCTAAAGGGGCTAATAATTTTGACCTTAAAATTGTTTTTTTTTTTAAATAAAAACTGCTTTTATTCTAGCCGAAATAAAACAAATACGACTTTCTCCAGAAGAAAAAATATTATCAGACATACTGTATTTATTATTTATTTATTTATTTTTTTGCTCTGTTAAACATATTTTGAAATAATTATTTGGGAAATATTTAAAAAAGAAAAAAATACAAAGGGGGCTAATAATTTTCATTTATAATTTTATTTTACATTACTAAATGTTTGCATTTGAGTCAACAGCAAAAAAATAATAAGTGTGTTTCTTTTATATGCCAAGATGTGAAAATGTGAAATATGAATCTGTACCAGTCCCAGAAGGTTAGAAAGGAGGAAATACATTTGAGTTTTTCCGACTTCCTTCGCATGTCAAAACTCTTTACACATGTAGTCCTGAAAAACATTTGGACTATCAATTACCAACAAAGCCCTGTTTTTTTTTTTCCCTCAGTCCTCTGCCAAATCAAAACAGCATTGACTGACCTCAAGAATAATGCCTATGAGGCCCGACTGTTACATGGTGGCGAAGCAGACATGGAAATTTCCTTAAACAGGATTTATCCCGGTCGTCAGACAGTTTCCAACACTCCCAGTCAGCTTCAACAATCAATCTAATGCCTCTTCCCTGAAGGTTTGCATAAGCTAGTGTCTGAGGAGCAACACGAGTGCCTTCACCACTTCTGATTTATTTCTTTCTGCATGAAGATGAGACGCTAACAACCTCCCCTCGGACTCTGAAGCGCTGATAATACACTCCGTCTGGAAACATTTGAGCGCTGCGACTCGTCCCATTCAGTCTCTTATGCGAACAGAGGGAACATGGACACGGCACTAAAGAGGAGCTTTCTAAAAATGCTTCATCCCTTCTTTGAATTACAATGGATGAATTTAAAACTGCAGTGGGGGAATCTAATGCTCCCGAGTCACTGACAGAAGAGGTCGGGCCAACTAAAAGCTCCTAAAGTCAAACATATAGATGAAAAGGAGTGGATTAATTACACAGTGAATGAAGTGAAGGTCAGTATGCAAGACCTGTGTGCCTGTTTCTGTCATGAGTATTGATTTACTGTGCATCCACAACCTGGGCCGGGGTTCAGAAACTGAAAATAAAATAATAATAAGATTAATACTGACTTTCTGTAAGACTTCCTCTAAAGATTAAAGATTATAATATGGTAAAGATTATAATATGATTACTTATTATATTAAGATTATAGTGTTATCTATGTTTTAATAATATTATAGTAAGTATTTACTAAAGTTTTGTAAATGTTCAGTCAACCTTTTTAGGTCTGGAAATCACAAACTTAAAATTCTCTTAAGGTTTCAAGGCAAGGCAAGTTTATTTATATAGCACATTTCATACACTATGGTAGTTCAATCAGCTTTTCTAATGTTTCAGGGTGTGCATCAGGTTTGTAATTACTACTGTAACCCCTACTTGCAATTAAATTTGATTTGTTTATCCATTTGTTCATTAATTCATGTGTTCTCTTATTATTCTTTCCAAAATAAATGTATTTTTTTTGTATAAATGACTAAATAATTTTAAAAATAAATGAAAAATTAATGTAAACAAAAAAATGAATAAATCTGTATGCATGCATGCTCCTATTATAAATGAATGAAAATGTAAAAATTACTTTTAAATAACAACAACAACAACAATACTGTGACAACAAGAATGATGTATGTATGTATGTGTGTATGTATGTATGTATGTATGAGCCAGGCAGGCTGGTCTGAGTATTTCAGAAATGGATTTTCACACACAACCATCTTTAGGGTTTACAGAGAATGACAGAGAGAACATATCTAGTGAGTGGCAGTTCTGTGGGCACAACATGTCCAACCTTGAGGTGGATGGGCTAGAGCACCAGAAGACCACATCGGGAGCCACTTCTGTAAGTCTGGCCATTCCCCGTGTCTACATGTTTAAATGCATTGATGAAGCTGAGGCTACAATTCACATAGGCTCACCAGAATTGGACTATAGAAGCTGCCTGGTATGATAAGTCTTGATTTCTGCTGCGGAATTTTTCGTCAACAACATGAAAGTATGGATTTATCCTGTCTTGTAACAACAGTTCAGGCCGGTGGTGGTGGTTTCATGGTGTTGGGGATATTTTCTTGGCACACCTTGGGCCCATTTGTACCAATTGAGCATTGTGTCAACACCACAGACCTGAGTATTGTTGCTGAACATGTCCATCCCTTTATGACCACAGTGCACCCATCATCTGATGGCTACTTCCAGCAGGATAAAACACCATGTCATAAAGCCTGAAACATCTTAGACTGGTTTCTTGAACATGACAATGAGTTCAGTACACTGTACTTAAGTGACCTTCATACTCACCAGATCTCAATCCAATTAAGCACCTTTATGATGTTGTGAAACAGGAGATTCGCATCATAAATGTGCAGCCAACAAATCTGCAACTGCACGATGCTTTCATGTCAATATGAACCAAAATCTCTGAGGAATATTTCCAGTACCTTGTTGAATCTATGCCATGAAGGATTAAGGCAGTTTTGAATACAAAAGGGGGTCCACCCTGGTACTAGTAAGGTGTACCTTACAAAGTGGCCTTAAGTGTTGCCTACTTATTCATTCGTTCATTCATTTTCTTTTTCGGCTTATCCAATTTATCCAGCACGTTTTTTTTTTTTTTTTTTATGCAGCGGATGCCCTTCCAGCCGCAATCCATCTCTGGAAAAGTTGCTTACTTGAATAATTAATTCTGTTTGAGGGGTTTAACTGTATTTATAGTTTCCCAAAAAAATACAAATTGTCATTTAACAATGTAGTGTCTCCTTCTTTTCTCGCATTACTGATATTTATCTTTTGATAATCTATTACATATTAAACTCTGTGTCAACACTGATATCTGGTGATATCCTAAAGAGTAAATATGGTCAAGTGAGCCAGTAAATAAATTTGAATAGCACTTGATTAGAGTTCTCAGTCTGGACTGAGTGGTTTGTGGCTCAGTCGAGCTCCTGCGTCATTGCCATCATTTGTCATCTGTATGAATCTGCTATGGGCGAAACCTCAGTTTGGCTGCGTCTGAACTTCTGGTGCAGAGGAGGATATAATCCTCTAGACGCTGAATAATCTACAGCTTGACAACATGCAAATTACCAGCCTACATGGAGTTAGCGGACTGTTGCTGTGATGTGAGGGTTTGCAAGCAGATGGTGCAAAGAAACCTAGGGTTTAGTCACATGAACACACAAAAGTGTCATTACGCAGATTGAGCTTCCTTACTATGGAATTCACAGCAGTAAATAAAGGCAAGACACTGCGGGTGACTAAGGGGAATTAATAGTTATTAGTATACTTCCACAGATGATTGATAAGGATTTCGTTAAAATTAGCAATTTTTTTTTTTACATCACAGAATTTAAACATGTTTAAATGTACAAATGAATAATTATTTCATAAAATATGTAATATTTTTCAAACATGACTAATACAACACACACATGCACGAATGAACACACTAAAAAAAGTATTATGTATTAAAAAATCTGGAAACTTTTGCAAAGAACTGAATATAAGTATGATATAAACTGGCAGAAAAATTGGTGGAAGGCCTACCTCTCACTGACAAAGGTCCAGAATGTGTCCCATAATGAGCTCATTTGTCTTATTTTGACTGCTTTGCCATCATAAATAGTCAAAATGACCAATAGAAAAAGGCTTTAAAACTATATGGAATACTCTGTTGGGTGTGAGAAGAGCTTAGAGATTTGACCAATGCTAACAAATATTTTTCCAATTTCCAGCTGTGCAAGAAAACACACAATCTGACTTTAGAGCAGTCTTTCACTACTGGTAACTACTTTTCATTAGTAACTTTTACTGTCAATCTATTCATTACTTTTTGTTAAAATGGCCAAATGTTCTGGCCACTTTGTTATTTGCCTAATTAATGACAATAGGCCTAAATTTGTTATAAAAAAACGTTTTTTTTTCTAATGATATTATACATTTGTATAAATAAAAAATAAATAATTAAAAAAAGAAAATATTTCTTAATTCTAAATCCTTAAGAAATACTTGGTAGATTAAAAAGTGTGGTTATGATGAGCATCCGACAAGCCAATTCAGCTAAATATAGTGCTTAAATTGTCGAGAGGGGTCTGGCTGCAGAAAAAAAACACCCCTTTCACCACTGAAGCTAAGCAGGGCTGAGCCTGGTTAGTACCTGGATGGGAGACCACTAGGGAACACCAGGTTGCTGTTGGAAGTGGTGTTAGTAAGGCCATCAGGGGGCGCTCAACCTGAGGTCTATGTGAGTCCTAATGCCCCAGTAAAAGTGAAGGGGACACTACACTGTCAGTAGGCGCTGTCTTTCGGATGAGACATTAAACTCATAAATTAAAAATCCCATGGCACTTCTCATGAAAGAGCAGGGGTGTAACCCCGGTGTCCTGGCCAAAGTCCCTCTATAGGCCCATACGATCATGGCCTCCCAATCATCCCCTTCCACCGAATTGGCTGTATCACTGTCTCTCCACTCCACCAATAGCTGGTGTGTGGTGGGTGCACTGGTGCCGTTGTCCTGTGGCAGCCGTCGCATTATCCAAGTGGATGCTGCACACTGGTGGTGGTGTGGAGAGACCCCCCTCATGATTGTGAAGCGCTTTGGGTGTATAAAATATAAAATATTTTAATTATTAACAATTCTTAGCTGTTATTAATTAAATCAATAAATTCATTGCTTTCTTATTTTATTTTCTTATTTTTACTTTTATTTATGTATTTATTTTAAATTGATCAATTCAATAATGTCATTGCTTTCGTATTTTATGTATTGTATACATTTTTTATCAAATAAATGTAGCCTTGTAGAGCACAAACTTCAACCAAGATCCTATTTCAAAAAACGTTGATTGGTAAAACTTTTGCACAGCACAGTTATCATATCCTCATCACATATGACGAACTCAAACCATACATAACACACCTATAAATTACATGCGTTTTTACCCAGTTAAATGCATTAGTCAATTCAATACCGTCAAATGGATCCTGTAGAAACAGGCACTCCAACAAACACACAAAAAGCTCATCTCAAAGGAAAAGTTGAAAGCAAACATAACTAATAGCGAAAATAGTGCACCATCACACCTCTTTAAAGAAGTGCAATCCTTTCTCCAGCTCCCAAGGAAATTACAAAAAATTACAGCCCTCAATACGTGTAATACTACTATGCCTTCTGTGAATGAATGACTATTTCTCTAAGAGCCAAATGTGTGTATGAGAAATAATAAAGTACGTTTGTAAAGTTGACAGATTACAGACAGCTCCAGAGAAAAAGACTTAAAAAAGCAGGAGAAATAAAATTAAATAAAAAGGAAGAGAGACGCTGGAGTGAATCTGCACACTTTATGCCTACCGGATGAACAGGAAAAAAAAATGATGCAAAGAGCGTCTGACCTATTTATGAAACTGGCAAGAGAGCAGCAAAGAAACATCAAAATACTTCAAAGGCTTCTTTTTAATGCCTCGTTGTGGAAACACATGCGGAAAACGTCTGCATATACGCATGCCATCTCTCTAATGTTAGTAAACAGTCTGCATTTCAAAGCCGTTTGGGCAATGTGCTGTGAAATAAGATGAAAAAGTGTGAGGGTGACATGAAAGATGGACAGAGTGACAGGTGTCAGGATCACCAGGAGGAAACCCGTAGGATGAGCATCATGAATGAGAATTATGCATTACCAGATTGCAGAAGATATAGCAATCTGTCACCAAGGACAGTCATTTTTGCCCTCTATAAAACTTCAAATTTGCTTTGAAGTTGTAAACCCTAATTAAAAACAATTGAAGCAAACAAAGAAAGAAACAAAAGAACTAATAAATATATAGCACCACAATATAGTCAAATACATTCAATCAATCAATAAAACATGTAACATTTTTTAAACTGTAACGACCCTGGTCTAGGGTCAAGGACATAAAATGAAAGAACTCTAGACAAATAAAATTACTTTTACAAACCCTTGGAGCCGGGTCCATTTAAAAAAAATTTTTTTGGTCTTTATTTATTTTTTTTTGCCTTTTTCTTTTTAAACACCCAAAACGTAAAGCCAAATTCCTTGGAGAGGACCTACAGAAAAATTATAAACAAAAATATTATCATATATATATATATCTATATATATATATCTATATATATATATATATATATATATATATATATATATATATATATATATATATATATATATATATATATATATATATATATATATATATATATATAAGAAATAAAGAAAAAGTAAATAAAGAAAGAAAACACCCATGAAATTATTTTATACAAACTAATCAATAATAATAATAATAATAAAAATTCAAATGAAATAATTAAAAAGCAAAATGAGAGGTTATTGAATGAATGAATGAATGAATGAATAATAAACTAAAAATAAATGAATAGATAAACTGTTCTTAAAGAAAGAAAGAAAGAAACCATAAAATGGTTTTATACAAATAAATCAATAAACAAATGAAAGAAAACATTATAAAATAAAATATATCTAAAAAGTAAAATGATGTGTTATAAAATGAATAAATAACAAACAAAAAATAAAATAAATAGATCCATATGTCCATATATATGTTTTTATTTCATTTCACTTTTAGCATCAGATAAAATCACATATTTTCTTATTATTTTATTTTATTTTATTGACGGACGGACGGACGGACGGACGGACGGACAGACAGACAGACAGACAGACAGACAGACAGACAGATAGATAGATAGATAGATAGATAGATGATAGACAGATGATAGACAGAGGTGATACAGGGTGATATGATAACTGCTGTAAAAAAGAAACATCTAATTATCTAGTTAGTCAGGAGGGGGGCATCTGATCATAAAACAAGCTGCCATTTATTTTTATTCATGACATTTAGGAGTGGGTAAAACTCAAATCAATAATAGCACAGCAGAAAAACAGCATGCAGAAAAGCAGCCATAAAGACATTTATAGCAGAAAGAACTGCAGCTGTGAATTTGACAGTAAAACAAATAACAGTTGAACACACCCTAGTATCACTTTAAACATGCATGGTGAATTTTTTGATGTAGTTTAGCATGCATGAAGACATAATTTATAACACAGTTTTACAATGAATGAAAACTAAAACATACTTTTTTATTAGCAATCTCTATTTATCTAAAAAATAAATAAATATGGTTAAAAGTACAGTATAATAAAAACTAGAGAAACTATTAATAATACGTTTATAAAATGTGAAATTTAACAAGATATGGCAAATGATCAGCTCCCAGACTTTAAATAGAAATATCTGACAGCGGAGCAGTACCTTGGACAGCTCCTGTCACAGTGTGGGTGGTGTGATTCAGCACCTTGGACAGCGACGCCAGCCTGAAAAGCACAATGTGTGTCCGAGTTTCAGCCTTACAAGGGTGACTGAGCCTAAAAGCAGAGTTTAGTCGAGATATATATTGCAACGACCTCTTTAGCTTCAAAAGCCTCTCCAATTGAGGACAAAGCAAGACTCTTTAGCCAGCTGAACTGACCCCTATTATAAGGTCTGGAAACACACTTTCTTTTGTCTGGGTCACGACTGCTCTGTGTGCATTCGCTGTTGAGTTGTGTTGTTGTGGCAACTAGAGCAAGTTAAAATGTGTCTATTAGCCACAAACAAATAACGGGAAAAAAGTGTTTGAAAACATAAGATGGTCGTGTGTCTGTGTTTATAGCAAAAGATTCTGCTTAAGACTAAATAACAGATGCTCTTAACTACTAACTCCATGTATCTGTCTCGATACCAACTTTCAACTTGCTGTGGGATTTCTCTGGTGGGTGCTTGCTTTATTTACATGCAGATAGAGTTGTATCGTTGCTCGTTGGCACGCAGACTAACAGAACAGACGTTAGGCAGCTCATTACTCTTTAGTCACACTGATTTGGAAACAAAGAGTAACTTTCCAAATGCCTGACGACTAAAATATTATGACTAAAACATCATCTCTTTCCCATATAAAGATATGCTGTGAATGGCATTTATCTCATTGTTATTTTGTCACCTAGAGGAAAGACGAAGCAAGAGAGAATATGTTCTGGAGCGAGAGATCACAGCATGAATGCTGATGATCATTATTCGTATAAATCTGACCACTTACATTAAATTAGGGCTTAAAATAAATGCATTAAGATGCCTGCTTCCTTCTCCTAATGGCTTCCATGAATACATAATTAGGTACAATATTTCTCGCGCAAGATGAAATATAAGAAGCAAATTTCAATGCAATTAGGAAGCTTACATGCGATTTTGGAGTTGGAGGTGAATGTGCAGGCGGGTAAAATATCCCCGAGATATGAAAATGTGGGCCCGCTTTTGTCAGGTTTGTGAGTCTTGGCAAGAATAGAAAATGGGTGAACCTGTTTCATGCCTCGCTAATTCCTTTCATCTTTAGAGACACTACAGAAGAGATAAAAAAAAATGAAGGATGATGAGTGCTGGCAATAAAAGAGTCACATTTCACAGGCCCAGGACTGCACCACACACAATTGTGCCTTCAAAACTGAGGAGCTTCAAATAAAAACTAGCTGCTCATCTAAATGAGACACTCTTGGTGATTTCTGTCACTTAGTGCAAATGAGATATAAAAGGGAGTTTCGCTTTCTGCATTAGATAAAAATGTGGGGCTTTTATTAGAGAGATTCACTGACAGTCAACCAACAATAATACCCAATAATGCAATGAGCTCATATAGATGCACTCCTGTGCTAACTTATCAAGAATAGGTTTAAAGAATAGTTGTTCAAGAATCATTGCTGTAAGTCCATAATGTGTATCTGTTAGTTTTAATACAACTCCTTAAAATGTTTAAAATAAAAAGTACAATTCAAATTTGCCTGGTGTTTTTTTTTTATTCACAACTGTGGAAGAATACCTTGTGTGTATATTTGGACCTGATAGTTAATATAAATAACAAGCTTTGCTGGTATGAATGTTAATAGTAGCCTGCTTTGGTAAATTTACATCGAAGCATATAATCATATGATGAATATACTAACTGCTTTACAAGTGGTGGGGCAGTCTGACATGGTGTACAACTTAAGTACTTAGAATTATTTGACAACGTCATCACTGTCATCACTGTCAAGGCAAACGAACTGGAAACTTAATTTTGATTTATTTGTGTTAATTTCAAGTGACGTGACAGGTGCAGGTGTCGATTGTAAATGACGTCACTTGCATAGGAAGTGTGGATGCCTGAGCGTGCAAGCCCAAGAGTGCAAGCCTGAAGATGCAAGTGCAACTCTGCTGCCAGACCCTTCTCAAATGTACAGTTCTTAATACAGAGTCTGGGATCTCTTTGCAAAAAAATACTTCAGCAATGTTATGTATCATGAAGGTGATCAAGCTGTGCTACTGCTGAGGTGTTATGGCAGCACAGGTAGCTCTGATTGTGGCCTTCGGCTCTTCTGCATTGGTGGGTATGGTATCTCGCATCCTCCTTTTCACAGTTCATCAACATACATTCTCTATGGTGTTAAGGTCAGACAAGTTTGCTGGCCATTTGAGCACAGCGATTCCATTGTCTTTAAACCAAGTACTGTAGCAGTACTTTTGGCAATGTGAGCAGGTGCCACGTCTTGCTGGAAATATTAAACCAGCATCTCCTAAAAGCTGGTCAGCAGAAGGAGCATGAAGTGTTCTGAAACCTCTTGGTAGATGACTGCGCTGACATTGAACATTTGTTTTTTACTCTAAAAACTGATGAAAGACCACTGACTTGAACTGTATGACTTACCATGAGCACGGTTTGAACAAAAGTAAAATTATTGAATGCGCTACTGAGAGGACAAACAAATCACCTACACCTACTGTACATCTCGGATGGCTTAAGGGTGAGTAAACGAACAGTACATTTACATTTTTGGAGGAACTATATCTTTAATAGATTTATATGGCCTTATAGTTTTAGTGTACAAAACTCTCTCCGAACTGATTTTAAGCTTACCAGGGGATTTACTTTTGCAGACCAAAGTGAGAAAAGCAATATGTGCTTGACATTTATTCTTAGCAAGTTCCCCCTTAGTGTTATTTGCTATATTGCGGCATCGTTGTTGGGCAAAGCACTTCTTGCCCACTCAATAAAGATCTGTGGGCTCCCCTGACAACTTAAAACGTTGAATGCTCAAAGCAGCTGTTTGCTTTTTAAAGCATGAAGGCACATCTATAAAGACACACAATACAGTGAAGTTTTTCAAATCCATGGGAATCGTGCTCAACTCTCTCGGAAGACTGTTCAGGGAGCACTGGCGCTGGCGAAGAGAAAAAAAAGAAACAAACATTAAGTTAAATGCTGGAGCCCAGTCTCACGATGCTGCCAGCCACAATCAATCCACCGCCGCGCATTTACAAAAATAGAGATGCGATCTGCGGCTTGGTTGGATCGTGGGCTGGATGAGTGTGCTGTGTTTAACCAACCCCCCCAGTGCTGGAGGAATGATGGGATTGGTGTGGACAAAGGTAGGCCATGTTGAGTTCCTGCTCCTGCTTCAGGGCTGTAGTGAGTGTGGTGGCATCAGCATGTGTGTAACGCGGCATTAAGAGGATGCTCACAGTGCCCATTTCCCCCAAGGCTGCTGTCAATGTCCAAGCCCAGTCCCTGCTCACCAAGACCCCTCCGGGCCCGTCAGCCTGTGCTCCCTCTGGTCACTCAAACAAATTTATATATATAGAACATTTTTTTCTCAATCTCATGGGTATAAGCTCAGTAATTTAACTTTTATGGCAAAGAATATGAAGAGTTCAGATGTAAAACCCTCTAAATCCATCAGATCTCTTTTCTTGTAAATGAGCATTTTCTATCAGGCTCTCTTGATTAGGTTTAGACGTTTCATTTTATAGTTAACAGTAAGGTTATTAGCTAGTGAATAAAATATATATATATTTTTTTAAATGTCACTTTGGACAATTCTTTGGTTTTTAACAAGGCAGATTTTATTTTGCGTCAAAACCAGCTAAATCCACTTCAGCTTTTTTTTTTGCAAAAACCTCTAAATCCACCTATTGGGACAAGACATTGTAATTAGCTAAAAAAATCTGTAAAGATGCTTTTAGAAATTACTTTATCAAACATAAAACACCTAATATTAAAAATACATACATCTGTCAAGGAAGTGGCGGTTCATTCCACTGTGGTAAACCCTGATAAACCAGGGACTAAGTAAAAGGAAAATCTGTCAAGTGAGTGCAATAATCAATACCATTAAAATTGACATTAATTACACCTTAACAATCTGTTGTCATTTCTGATATTTGGGATTTAGACTTAATGCATACACTGCAAACTAAGCTCGTTAGATTAAAATAATGTAGTGTAAATACATTGTGAAACATCAATATCTGTGTGTTGTCCATTAATATCAAAAGCTTATCAGACATATACAGTTAAAGTCAAAATTGTTAGCCCCCCTTTGATTTAGGCTGTATAGAAGTGTCTTGAAAATATCTAGTAAAATATTATTTACTGTCATCATGACAAAGATAAAAGAAATTAGTTATTAGAAATTAGTAATTAAAACTATTAAGTTTAGAAATGTGTTGAAAAAATCTTCTCTGTTAAAAAGAAATTGGGGAAAAAATAAACAGGGGGGCTGATAATTCAGGGAGCTAATAATTCTGACTTTAACTGTAGGTAATGAAGTAATAAAAGTATAGTTTCATGAATTATATTTATCTTTTAAATGTAGCTTACATTAGGTACATTAGGTAGGCCTCGCGTGCAAAAAGGAGATGTCTCTCAGACACTTTTAGAAGCTGTCATTCATTCATTCTCACCATAAACATGGTCATGGTCTCTTTTTTGTCTCTAGTTCATTCTCATAGCACCCATGTGGCATAAAAGAAAGGCATCCTCACTTCGTCTTTTGAGAAACCGTGTTGCCGTTTATTGTAGAACACATTCAAAGTAGCTTCACTGTTCAAAAAAAAGTTGATATGAACGTATATGCTACACTTGCGACTGTATATTGTGTTTTCTTTTTCTTATAATGCAGAGAGTTTAGAGGTAAGGGACGTTTTCATGTGCCATTTACTGACAATCGGACAGTCTCATCTAATTTATCAAACTCCATCTTTTAAAATTTGAATTGAAAGTGGAATAAAACAGTCTCCTCATAAAAGCCAGTGTATCAGCGTGCCGTTACATTAAAAACATATGAGTAGATTCGTGCCTTCTGATTGGGTCTCTGGACATAACGGCTTTTGCTGTCAAAGGCAAGTGGCGCTTAAAAGCTTTTGCCAATAAACTGTTATTTCGGAATGTGCTGACACTGTGATTTAGATGATTTGAAGCAAAATTATTTGTTAAACATATAGTATGTGCCTAAAGCATTCGCTCAATGTCATTAGCTCATTTTTGGCAGAAGTGGCGTTTAGCAGCTTTTGCGTCTGAACTCTTCATATGTTCTTTTCAATGCCTTCAAAAAAAAATGAGTAAACATAAAGCGCCTAATCCTTCATTGACATAATCAAAAAGGCAAGATGTTAACCCCTTCAGACTCAAATTACTGTATGTTCCAAGTTCCAGAAAAGTGTAAAAGTATTCACAGTTCTTGAGACTCATATAAATAAGACCAAACTATAAAAATAAACATGCAACACCATTTAAGTACAAATATCTTTTGTTCTTTTAATGGACATCAGGTCAGAACATTTATACTTCCCAAACATTATACCAACATAAAGTACAAAAAAAAAATACACAATTGCTGGGATGATCTTGAAATTTATTTTCAAAATCACAAACATTACCGGTGTAACATTTTTACTTCAATTTTGAGGTTTTTGTTGTAAAAGTTGCACCTTGTTTATAACACATTTTATCTTCATCTTCCTCATAACTCCACATATGTCCACATCTGAGATTTTCCATCTGCTATACAGTAAACTCAAGAACTCAAAAGATCTGTTTATTCTGCATAGTAAATAGTTTCAGCAATTAATTAGTACATTAATATAGTTTTTATAAAAAAGTTCAATTAGTATTACCGGATGATTTAATTTCAGTAACAGATCTTGAACCCATTTTCCATCCTAAAGGACAGGCATGTTTGAAAAAGTCCTGATCTAAAGCTTGCATTGTTAAAAAAAAAAAGAAAAAAAAAAGGGAACTTTAATCAGTAAGTACAATCACTCTTTTTTTACATACAGTCTATGAAATATTGCCAAACATGTCAATAAATCTGAATAAAAACTTTGTAAATGTGGCTTACGTCTGTGTCTGGAGTAAAGTGATGCCATGTTGCTCAGAGTTGTAGAATTTTTTTTTTTCAAATTACAACATGCCAAGCCTTACAGCCATTTGAGTGGATGACAATCGTTTACTCATTGACTGCAGGCTTTAAATTAGATGAAATGATCTATCTATCATCCATCTATCCATCCATCTATCTATCCATCTATCCATCCATCCATCCATCCATCCATCCATCCATCCATCCATCCATCCATCCATCCATCCATCCATCCATCCATCCATCCATCCATCCATCCATCCATCCATCCATCCATCCATCTATCTATCTATCTATCTATCTATCTATCTATCTATCTATCTATCTATCTATCTATCTATCTATCTATCTATCTATCTATCTATCAAATATCTGCCTGTAATAAACATAGAAACAACAGAAGAAACATCAGAAGAAACAGCAAAATACTACTTCTACAGAATCTGCAAAAAGAACTCGTATAATCGAGGACACGGCGACCTGGCATAAAGGACAAACTTACTGCTGAGATCTTTCAGAATTGTTCTTGAAATGTCATTCCTTAGGCCTGCATCACTGAAAGATATGAAGACTGTAGTTAGCCAGATGCCAAAAGCACTCCACATCGGGTGATAATAAACACATTATCAAGGAGGAGAGAATTGCGGTCACATTGCAGGTGCTGGAAGGCATTCACAATGCATTAAATACACAGTGCAAATGCATGACTGGTGAACTAACCAATCACAATTGAATAAATTATAAAACACCCTATTTAAATGTGCCCTAACGTTGTTTAAATAAATAGCACCATGACAGAAAAAAGTGGCAAGACAAGTGAACAATATTGTGGCCCTCCACTGAAACTGCACATGTAATTACAAACTGAAATTGCTTTGTTTTTCTGTTGCTTTTCTGGATTAATTTGAATATTTCCCTCTGGGCTCTATGGTAATTAAAACATTGCCCATGGCAAACTCAACAGTGGGACAACATTTATTAAAAAATAAAAAAGAAACACTTCAAAATACACACAAATCTGAACCACAAAATTAAAGCAGTGATTTCAGACAGGATTTAAAAGGGGAAACATGTTTATGGTATCATTGACTTGGGAATTCAATACAGGCAAACTAAAGCCTTATTCTCAGCTTTCATATAATTGCTTAAATAACAATACTACTAATTGTGTCCAAGCAGTGAGCTTTAGTGTGTCAAGACTGCCATAATGCACAATAACAAAAACACACACAGGGGAGCTCAGGCCTTTAGACAACACAAAAAATTAAAGAAGAAAGGGAAGGGGAAGTACTGTTGGAGGAGGGAAAAAAATGCTTTACTCTCAGTGACCTAGTTGTCCACCTGAATTGTTTTTTTCAATAACATCCGTCAGAACAGAGTTCCAAGTAGCATCAATTTTTCAAAGGTTTATGCTAACGTGGACCTCAGCTTGTAAAATTATACAAAGAAAAAGTGCTGGGGAAAATGGAGAAGAGTCAGCCACATTTATTCAACCAACATTGATTATTTTTTATAGATTTTTCATTTTTAATACATGTTTCCTTATTTAAACATACGATACAGACCATATTTTGTTCCTTGAGCATAAACAGAAAAACACACAGTGTCTGATTTCATCGTATCCAGTTTGGGCTACTTTTATAATTCATATTCCAAATTCCATATGTAACCGATATCTGATATCTAAGTCTAAACAGTCAAGCCTAAATACTAGCAAACAACATTTTTATTATAGTCCTTAATATTGTCTGTAACTAAACATTCAAGTAGCTACTGTTATACATAATAAAAACTGAAAAAAAAAGGTTATCTTATGACTTATAAATTTAAATACTATTACCTACAATTCTGTCGAAAAATTATTTGTTTAAACTGCCGCTATTATGGATTTGTGAAAATGATCTTCCATGCAGTGTGTAACACAGCTCTAAGTGAAGTGAAATATCCCGCTAAGGGTAAAATCTGAAAGTGCACCGTGTTTAAAACTGTTGATTCATCTATGAAACTGTTGAATCATAGTGATTCAAATGAATCGGTGGAGGTAATGAATCTTTAGTCCTGTCAGTTTGACATGGATACAGAACTGAAGCCCAGACCATTTATTGCGCACACAGACCCGGGACAATTGAAACCCCCACACACACTGTAGAAATAAAAAGAGGAAGGCAACAGATTTCGGTTGAATCATGTCGTGAAGACGCTGTGCTCTGAAGTGTTAGGGAAAGTTAGTGCTATTTTCCCTACCTAAAGATGAGGCTGTGAAGAGTCAGTGGTTAAAGTTTAAATGCATTTGTGAGCCTGCAATCCACTGTTTTTTGTCATTGCTATGGTCACTGTCAGTTGTTGATACAAACATGCGGCAGTCGAGTGTTAAAATAGTTCAGCTTTTGCCAGTGCATGGATTAATACTAAATGTCTCGAGCTGAAGGCAGTCGACCAATCGCAAAAGACTGGGTCATCGAACCAATCAGCACAGATGACCATCACACTAAAGAGGGGTTTGGGGGAAATGGTATTGCTGAATGAATCATATAGGAATCATTGAGATAATTAGGTAAAAATAACTGCATTTTATAAGACAATTAAAGTGTTTTTTGGCCTTGCATGCATATCACTGTTGGAGACCCCAATACTAAAATATGACATTTTTTAACGCATAATAGAGGC
Source organism: Danio rerio (assembly GCF_052040795.2). Classification (NCBI taxonomy): domain Eukaryota; kingdom Metazoa; phylum Chordata; class Actinopteri; order Cypriniformes; family Danionidae; genus Danio; species Danio rerio. The sequence goes on along the minus strand of NC_141034.1, from coordinate 33,302,489 downwards.
TCTTTAAGCCAAAAATTTATAATGGGGGTCAAAAAGTCAAATTGTGTTTTTATTTATTTATTTTTTTTTATTTATTTATTTTTTTTAGAGGGGGCAAAATGTCTTCTAATCGTATTATTCAAACAACATAATCCCGAAGCCTCTTCACGCAAGTAGATCTGCACACACACATATATACTTGTCAGCCAATTTATTAGGTATAGCTGTTCAGCAACTTGTCATGGTCTTGCTGAAGACATCTGCTATTGTTCTAACTGAGCATCAGGATGAGCAAGAAAGGGTGATTTTCATGACTAGGATTTTTTACCATCACTATTTCTGGGATTTACAAAGAATTAAAAAGAGAACATTTCCATTGTGCAGCAGTTCTGTGGGTAAAATTGCAATGCTGATGTCAGAGGTCAGAGGAGACTGACCAGACTGATTTGAATCAAAAGTAACTCATACAACTACCAGCTACAACTGGTATCTGCAGAAGAACATCTCTGAATGCTCAACACATCAGATGAGCGGCAGCAGCAGAAGAACACACCAGACGTCACTCCTGTCATCTGAAAATGAAAAACCGAGGCTACAATTTATCCAGGATCAACAAAATTGGACAATATAAGATTGGAAATACATTGTCTGGTCTGAAGAGTCTCGGTTTCAGCTGTAGTGCTCTGGTTTACAAATGAATTGACATAAATAGCTTGAAAATATAAACAGATTGTGGCTTGGTGGCGAAGGGTAATAGTGTGTAGTGATATTCTGTTGACACACTCTGACCCCAATACTGTCGATAGACCGTTGAGTATTGTTGTTGATGTCTCAGACATTGATCTTAGTTGATCTTAGACGCTGTGGTCATACACAGTGTCTCCATCTTGTGATTGTTAGGTCCAGCAGGATAACCTACCATGTCACCAAGCTTAGACTACCTCAGACTAGTTTCTTGAGTATGACACTAATGCCAGTAATGTCACATTGAATGACTTTAAGCCTGATTTGAAATTTGAGAAATGAGATTGGTCTGTGATTAGGGAAAAATCAGTGAGTGATCAGCACTTGGCAGTCTTTATCTGTAAACTACTCAACTACTCATCAAAGAGGCTTGACTACATGTAGCAGGCATGTTGCAGATGAAAATCCAATATCAATAGCATGCGAAAATTTCTGTACCACATGGATAACACATGAGTTCAGATGTAATTATGAGCTTTAGCCAATAAGAGAGCAAATTGGGTTGGCTGGCCATTGCATTAACACACTCAACAGAGATGTCTGTGGTTGGATGGAATGGTCATCGCATCACTCGTTTCACCCTGAATATACATGAGAGCATATGAACGGCAAAATGAATCTGCAGCTGAATCATGCTGATATATGCGCAAATTAATGCGCTGACAGATCAGCTGATTGACGCAGATTCCAAACGCTCTCTTGAAAGCTTTCAGAGCAATTATTAGCTACTGCTAGTTGTCTGGCAGTATGTCAGTAATGTAGAGTAGGACATCATCACACAAGCAGTGAATTAGCCATAGGTTCACTATTCTCAAACTGCCTCCATAGTCACCAGATCTTAATCCAATAAAGCATCAATACACCTGAGATGTAGTAAAATTGGAGATTTGCTTTAAGGACTTCCAGCCAACGTATCTGTAGCAACTGCACGATCCTGTCATATTAATATAAAGCGAAATTCTAGAGGCTAGCAGAATGTGTACCTTATTAAATGGCCATTACGTATAAACACATGCAATTGCAGATCTTTTGCAAGACCAGTTCAATCTAATGCTTGTTACAACCTTGCACAGATCACATGTGTGAATGTTCGCTAAACTTCTGTAACTACAGCAGACCTCTGTGCAGGAGCGCCAGGAGGCTCGCGTTTACATCAACATAGCTGCTGACTAATGACCACGAAAAAAATAAGCATGTGCTCTTAGAATAACCTATGGAGACTTCATTACTCAAACACTACATCACTTCAAAAGCAACACACATGAAGAGAACACACAACAAGCACAATCTGTGCAGCAGCCTGTTGATGCAGTGGCCTCTCATTAAACAATGCAGTGTCCTGTACTAGATAGAGAAGCACCATTTCATCTCAGTAGAGAGATTTGCAGACATCACAGTCATGGTGGCAGAATCACAGGGGTCATAGGAGCCACAAGGGGTACAAAACGAGGTGCCAGTAATGAGAAATCACTCTATGAGCTGCAGCCAATCAGACTGCGCCATTGAGCGTGTCAAAAGCATTGAGTTATGATTGATTTCTCTCTCAACTAGGAAGAGTAGTAGAGGCATCTGAGAGAACAGGGGGGTGTGCGTGTTATTCCTGCACTGGTAATCAAAAAACAGAGAAATACAGTCTCAAGGCTGATTGATTTTGATGTCTTTAATATCATTGATCTATGGCTCCCGTAAAACAGCTGATTTAATCCATAGATAAAGAGCTAAAAATTGACTGGATGAAATCCAGATATAGCAGGGTGGAGCTACGCATTTGGTTTACATTTCATCGCTATTTTTCTTCCACTTTATAAACAAAAAATACTACAGACATATAGACAGAGACACACTGTTTCCCCAAACATATCCTGGTTTTCGATTCAAAATGAAAACCAAATCTTGACGACTTTTACTTGGCAAGACTGAAACAAGCAAAGATTTTGCACAGACACACACAAACAATATTCTTAATTTCAGTGATGTCAAAGATTAATTTTCAGCAGGCATTACTGCTTTATTGTTGAGGAGTCAGATGAAATCCATCTTGAAATGGAACCTGGAAACTAATTAATCATGTTATTTATAGGACTCTATTATAGATACATATTAATTATGTAAGTACAATATAGCTGCAAGTAGCAATTAAGGGACCGAGCACTTAAGAGACAGAATGAGCAGTCCTGAGGCAGAATGAGCAAAGCAGTTCAAAGGCTAAAAACATCAAATAAACATATGCAGTCTAAAATTTTTAGCAAATTTATGATTTATTAATGATGGTTTGTAAACGATGTGTAACTCCTGAACACTAGGTAGCGCTGTTACCGAATTTATGTGTTGGGGTCATTGTGAGTTGCCAACGACAGACCTAAAGATCAATGTCAATATGTTTAAGCATTGCAGAATTACATCGTCAGATGCACTTTGACGTCCTGCTAGCACTTTTGTCGATGCCATAAACAAAAATTAATCAATATGATTTCCATAACTTTTGGTGAGCATGGTCTGAAGATGATCAGATTCAAATCTGGTGAAAATTTAAATAAGGTTTTTGAACAAAATCAATATGGCAGACAAGAAGTTTGCCCAAATATGGCATGTTTGGTATCAAGGTTCTCGACATGACCCAAGGAATAATTTGATATAATTCAAACCACAAGAAACCTATGCAATCAACATTTATTAGCCATTTTGTAAGATGGATAGTTAAGCGTTTCTAACGCATGACCACAAGGTGGCGCTGTTACCAAATTGATGTGTGGTGGTTAATGTGAGGCACCAATGACACAATTAAAGTTCAAAATGGTTGATGCCCAAAATGGATGACCTTTAAAAATTGGAAATCATTTGACTCTGTATGCTCTGTCAGATGTGAAGAGATCAGTTTTAGTTTTGGACAAAGGGTTAAGATATTATAAGCAAAAAAAAAAATTATAATTTTCTTGTATCTCCAGGCCACTAGCAGGCAGTGCACCGAAATGTTACAGATAGCCTCAGACCATGGTTGTCATAACACACACTAAGTTTGGTGTGAATATGTCATTGTATTACAGAGATATTACTTCAAATCCATTTTTGCAAGCTTTACCTTAGATTTGTTCCAAGTTAAATGAAAACGGTACATTAAATCAACTTGAATTCAATAACTTTTGGTCAGCATGATCTGTAGATCAATTTTAGTGAAAATTGGATAAATGGCCCATCTGGGACCTGCCTGGGTTGGCCCATGTGGGTGCCCATCTTGAACATCCCCAATGGGTTTGCCGACCTCAGGCCCACCTAGCTTGGTCCACAGTGGGCCCATTTGGGTTGACCCATGAGGGCCCCATCTGGGTTGGCCCATCTGTGACATGCCTGGGTTGGCTCATCTAGGACCTGCCTGGGTTTGGGACCTCATTTGGTTCAAGTTATAACGATAAACATAAGGGAAACTTTGGGCAAGTGGTCGTGCTAAAAGATTTCAGTTAGATACCTCAGGTTTGCTGTGGTTCATGTTGACACTGCCCTCTATCATTGTACCAAATTACACAACTTTCCTGCATACACTTATATGGCCGGCAATCAAATGTGGCGGAAAAAACGTAATAATAATAATAATGATAATAATAATAATAGGAACGCTAACAAAAACAATAGGTGCCTTCGCTCCTGCACATTAAATACACATTCTGTAACATTAAAAATGACAATCAGTTTATCTATACCTTACATTGTACTTTTATACATTAGCACATATGTTCATGCATTAAAAATCTGCTGAAAAAAGCTCTCTCTCTCTCTCTCTCACACACACACACACACACACACACACACACACACACACACACACACACACACACACACACACACACACACACACACACACACACACACACACACACACACACACACACACACACACACACACACACACACACTTGAGCCATTTTTAGTCTGGTTCATTAAAAAGCTTAAGGTGAAGTAGACGGGGACAGGAAGACTCAGAGGACCTGAGAGGGCCTCCACCATCACATCATCCAGCTGCTCGAGGGCAAGCTCTTTTTTCCTCGTAGCAAATGCCGACCCGGAGAATCTCAACGGGCCACTCAGCAGCATCTGAAAGTGAGGTCACAAGTCCAGTCCCTGCAGATCCATTATACTAAAGCCTGATAAACCTCTGATAGGGTAACACGACACTTTTTGTCTGTTTTTGCTGAGTTAATGTTACTGCAGCACTACAGGTGTGAAAAATCTCCCATCCTGCAATGAAAACATCCAAAGGACTGATTGCAGAGTCGATTATAATTACTACAATAACACTCAATACCTTCTGCATTCATTGCTTAACCAAAATACAATTCCTGAGCCTGGTTTATTGTTTCTGTCAGTTTTCCTCTTCAAATGGCACCCTGCAGGCCAAATCTAGCCCGTCAATCATTTTTTTTATACAGACCTCCAATTGATTTTGATGAATTCGCTGTGCTGCCTGATACATCAGAGAGCTTTTTACACAAAACAAGCAATGAGTTCAACAGCCTCCACCAGCAGTCAATTAGTCCACCACAAAAGCTCTAGTTAGGCATTAGTCTACAAAATACAAACCAGCAGTGTTTAGCTGCAAAACTCGACAGCTTCTTAAAATATTCAAATGCATTTATGCAAAAGAGGTGTTTTGTGACATAAAAAGTATGTGCATCATTTAGCAAAACATCCATTTAATTAAATCAAAATACATTTTAATTAAACCCAAGAGTCAATATTATATATTAGTATTCCGAATGCACAAGCTGAAGTATTATGTTTCTGCATATATTTATTATATTATCACACAGGTAAGAATAACCGTGCATGGGTTTGCTTGTAATGTGTAACTCTTTCTGCGACTCAGAATTAATGACTCGTGTATGTTCTTGTCAGCTTGCGTGCTATTTTAATGTAAGACAGCAGCATAAGGCCCAATTTATTAAGATCAGTAAACTGACAGGTGAATGTGTCTAAAAGCTTCAGCAGAATGGATTTTGATGCCATCTTCTATTTACAGCACAGCAATACCAAATAGATCAATGCTGTCAGAGAGAGAGAAATGGATCAATCAGAAGCTTTATCAAATATGACTTACAGGTAAACAACAGAGTAATGTGTATGTGCAGGCACGTACATGTCCATGTTTACCAGGCTTAACAGTATAACCAACCGTATCTATAGCCTAAAAGCCATGCAGAGTCAGCCCAAGTGACAAAACCTTTCAGTTCCTTCTGCTATCTTATCTCTCAGGGAATGGGACCTGCTGCTTCCAGCTAACAGTTGTTCAAAGCCCTTTGTTCCTTTCCGCAGTCTATTCCCTCACCACAAAGTGCTATTCATTTCCAATCACATGACCATGTAATTGCCAATGGCCTGCTTTACACAGAGACCTATATTTGTAGGTTTCTTTCTCCAGAACCCCTGTAACAGAACTGGAATTAGCTGGGACTTAAATGTTTGTTGAACTGGAACAGTATCCATGGATTTCTAACAGTTTTGTTGCAACGTGCACATTTCTTAATACATTTCTATTACTTTCTTAACCACATTTTAATTTTCTAAATCAACTATGCTTTATGTATGTAAATTGACTTTCCGAAGATACTGTGATGCTTTTAAAACACTGTTGTTTCAGCACACTTACATGCAAAGTTTGGCTTAATTAATTCCCAAAAGAGGTGTAAATAATGTTTGCTACACATTTGGTGACTTTAAAGACAGCTGAAATGTAGGTAAACCCTTGGCACTTGATTATATGTGAACAAGAGACCAATTTCAGCCACGTCTTGCTGACAGCGAGTCACTTCAGATACTAGAGAGCATTTGATTGTTCAGAAGATCTGATGAGAAGCTGAAATTGTTGTGGCAGTGAGAGCTTAACTTAAAAAATAGAAAAAACACAGACACATTAAGAAAACATCTTCAGGGGTTTGACAGCACATGTGTTACCAATCCTCAAGCACAAACACAAACGTGCTGCAAATTGAATTATGAAATGCACCGCAAATCCTTACAACACATGCAAATTGCACATATCACAACAAAGGTTGTTTCGAGGGGATGAACTGGTAAAAGTGACAATCCCAGCTGGAATTTGCTTATTGTGCAGAGAGTAATAGTCAGTGATGTTGTAGGTGACTTGAAAGGTGAGTTTTTAGTTTATTTTAACACCCTGATTACACAATTTATTTGCCGTTTGCATATTATTAAGCTAAACAAACTATTGATTGATGGTGAAATGTTTTTGTTTTAGTAAGGTAATGATGGAAAAGACAACATAATAAAAAAACACTACGTGCTAACTTCAGTAAACTTGTTTTTTGTTGTTGTATTTTTTAGATTTAGATTTAGATGTTGTTGTATTTTTTTAGGCAACACCAAGGCTCCAAAAATACTAATTTATTAAATTAAAAAGGCTGACACAGAGCTCTTTGTGTCAGCCTTTTTAATTTAATAAGTTTGCATTTTTGGAGCCTTGGTGTTGCTGCCTTTAGTTAACATTTATTTGCACTTTTTGTGGTTTTGGCTGAACACCCAATTAAGAGAGATGTGCGTGCTTTTGTACAGTTTTTTCATTGTATTTTTTAGATTGAAATGTGCATATGTTGTGAGGATTTGCAGCACATTTTCAATTTACTTTTACGTTGTAAAGCTTTGCACTACGTGCGCTGTTGGAATTGATGAAGATGTGTTCTTAATTTGGTGTTTTTTTTTTTCCATTTGGATGTGTTTTCTGAAGTTGCAACATGTTAATCTCTCGGCCACTAAAATGCTTGGTGATGTTCTAAAAAAATCACAAATTAGCAACTGCTTACTCAAAAATATGCAGTCCTGCAAAAAAAAGTAAAGCCTCATTGACACCATGAGCAACAAGCATTTCAAGTGTGAGTGACTTCTGGCGATCTCCGTCTGAGTGAGAGACAGCGATCATTGGCGACCAGGTAGATTTGTTGAGCGACAGGACAAAGTTGAGAATCCTTCAACTTTATGCAAATTAAGAGCAACTTTTTTGAGCAACAGCCAATAGGAGCACCAGTAAAGCTCATGTGATCCTCTCTCAGCTCACTCAGAGGGCAGTTGTATTCTCCATGCTGTGGACCTACACAGACCAGCATTTGCAACAGGTTGCCACCCAGAGCACAGGCAGCTACAAAATCACTTCTAGTGTGAATAAGGCATAAGGGCTCATACACACAAAAAGCATTTTACCATCCTAATGCACTACTTTTCCATTGCTTTTTCAATTAAAACATGAAAGACTTGCATGACACTTCTTTTGCAATGGCGTGCACATTATTTTTTTAGATTCTGTATCAAGTTACAACAACTTAAACTTTCACACACAGCACTGATTATTAATGTCGGTACCAAAGTGGACCAACAGCTCTAAGGTGTTTTTTTATTTATTTATTTTATTTTTTTTACTTGCATGCTGCGTCTTTGATTTTTAGGTACAAAGACAAGTTCTGTGTAAATGAGCCCTAACAATGGATTTCATACTTCATTACATGTTAATTCTAGGTAAATGAACATGCATTTTCATTTGTAGTGTAATGCAATGTAATTACTAGTAAATTTCTAGTAATATACTAAATAAAATGGCCTAAAAGAGCAAACCTAAAAGTGTGCATCTTAAGTGTTTCCCACTTATGCATTTGAAAAATATGACCATAACCAGTTCTGTCCTGAAGAGCACAGTCTATGGCCATCATATTCACAGACGTCATCACCTCTGGCCTACTTCCTCTGGCTGTTCCTGTCAGATGTTGTTTGTGCTGGCTGAAGCTGCTCGTGTGGAACTTTCCATATTCAGATTCTCTCCCAAAGGTCACACCTGGTTGCAGTCCATGACACCTGACAGACACTTGGTGGCCCTATATTCATAGCAGCCAAAGACAGAGACGGGCAGGAGCAGAGGTCAGATTTAAGACAGGCTCCCCTGAAGCTTGGAGAACGTTTAAGAGAGCTGGTCATCTGGATGATGGAGCACAGGAGAAAAAATTAGAAGACTTCCGAGTAGGATGGTGGTTGTTACGAATTTAGATGTTAGACGGGATGAAATGTTATGTGGAACATTTAAGTGAGACAACAGATGTGTACAGCTCAATAATGCTCAATAATGAGGGAGTTTGAGAGAAAGAGTTTAAGCCAATAATTAGAGAGCAATTAACAATACTTCATGGAGAGATTATTATGGTTTAAAAACATAGGTTAGATGTCAATATTACAGGTGAGAATTCAGTTTTACTGCCTCAGAGTAACGCTATTGTCCAACATTATGTCAGAGGCGGCAGGCTAACTTAATACCCATGCTGTTTGTTTTTATGTCAAAAAACTGAGACTTGCATTTGGTTAAACTTAAACATGAGTGCCATTGGAATCTGCTCCTGCTCTTTTCACACCATCTCAGTCTACCTCATGTGCATGCGCACACACGTGTTTTTGCTTCAAGGTCATCATGGGGTATTGTGTAAAATTGAGAAAATACATGAATTAAATCCATTTTGGAATAAGGCTGTAACATAAAAAAAAATGTGGAAAAGTAAAGCACTGTGAAAACTTCCTGGATGCACTGTAACTTATATAACTTAATAAATGCATACTCACATTATGAAGCTGATTGGCAGAAAGATTAACCAGTAAACACAAATCAGGAGTGGAGTAAGTACAGAGGCAGGAGGGTGGGAAAGAAAATATACTCAAAACCCAAGTGAAACATAACACTCTCCCTCCTTAAGAGAGACTATGAAAAGACCGAAAACAAATAGGCCGATGAGTGCGTCAAAGTGACATAGTAATTGGCAAAACATTGACTTAATCTCAGGATTGGCCACTTGAAGCTTTTAAGAGCTACTTTGTGACTAGCGATATTACATTTTCCCCCTGCAAGCTTCACGCTTTTGACTGTGAGGGCATCGCACAGAATCAGGGTTACCAGATGCTCAATTAAAAGGGTAATTTCATAAGTATCTGAAGCACATTACAAGTCAATAGTAATGCACTCTTGTGAGGAAGACACAGATGTTGCATAGATTTGTTTTTCCTTCTTAATCCCGCTTGGGAAATGGGACTTCAGTGCAGCTGAGAGACATGACAGCCATAAAACAATCACTACTCTATTAGACTGAGTGTGCACATCATTGCAGGGTCTAATTTGTCAGCTGTAATGTTATTGCTCATAATTTTACAATAGCTTGTATTAGTGTTGGATTTTTAACTTGAATAAAACAAGGGTGTAGTGTTTATGGAAGTCGCTGTTGTTTATCAAACAAGATTCATAGCACCAGCTGCGAGTGAAATCCGGGCTTTGCTGTTAATGCTTTCACAAATCATTTTGTTTCATTAACCAGTTTTAATGAAGAGGGCAGAAATAAATGCTTTTTAGCTACAATCAAGAAAACACTTACAATTGCTGAATTAATTCTGAGTGACAAGAATGTTGGAAAGAGAAAATGCTTAGAGAGATGAAATGCTTTTATTTCAGAATCGCACATTACTGTACTGGTAATTTTATTTGTTCAGTATTTGATATATGTATATATACAATGTGACGTGTACTTTACAAGGGGATAGTATAAAACAAACACAATGTGAAATCAACACATTTATCTATCCATACTCACAACTGCTTATGCTTTAAGGATTATTCACACTTATAAACACATATTTTTGGCATGCAATTCGTTCATTAATTTTCCTTTGTTTGTTTGTTTGCTAGACTTTATTAATCACAAAGGGAAATTCACGTCAAAGCAGAGCTCTCCATACTAAAGTTACATACTGTACCCATAAAAAAACAATAATAAAATGACATTCATACTGCACACCTTTGTTTCAAACAACAAGTAGACACCTGTCCATATCTAATACTATTGCAATTCAGCAGAATTCATCTAGTATGACTTTGGTTATACAATCCGATCACTGTAGGTGAAAATGACTTCCTGCATATTTCTCTGTAAAACCGGAGCTGAATCAATTCTGCACTAAAAGAGCTTGCACACTCTTGGACTATACCAAAAAGGGAATGATTATCATGGCTCATCATACTGACAAATTTGTCCATCATTTGATACTGTGCAATCTATTGTATAGTGGGTAATACACACCCCAAAATAGAGCCTGCCCCTTTTTAAACATTTAATTTGTTTTTCTCCTTCTCCAACAGTCCCCCTCCGCCAAAGGTTAAAGCATACAGGCTTAGTCCCTTATATATCAGTGTTCGCCACAGCGGAATGAACCACCAACTATTCCAGCATGTGTTTTACACAGCGGACGCCCTTCCAGTGGCAACCCAGTACTGGGAAACACCCATACACTCACATTCACACACACACTCATTCACTGTGACAAATTTAGTCACCTATGGCGTATGTATTAGAACTGCAGAGAAAACTGGAGCACCCAGAGAAAACCCACTCCAACACAGGGACAACATGCAAACTCCACACAGAAATGCCAACTGGCCCAGCAGGGACTTAAACCAGCAACCTTCTTGCACCGTGCCACCCCTTGGCATGAAATTGTCAGGGTAAATCATAAGGTACATTTGTTTTCCTTTATTTAGAAACCAAACAGAAACCAAATCAAAACACACAGAAAACTAACCATAGACAATGAAGAAACTGCCCTCATTCAGTTCTCTCATTGCCAGGTTGGTTTGAGATCTCTGTGTGTTTTAATTTTGATTCAGTTTGATTGATCAGTACAGAATATATGAAGCTTCATTAATTTATTAATTTATTGTCCTTCAACTTAGTCTCTATTTCAGAGGTCGCCACAGTGGAATGAACCATCAAACTATTCCAGCATACAATACGCTTTACACAAAGGATGCCCCTACAGGTGCAACCCAGTACTGAGAAACACCTATACACACTTATTCACGCACACTTATACACTACGGACAATTTTATTTATTCAATTAACATATACAGCATGTCTTTGTGGGGGGAAACATGAGCACCCAGAGTAAACTCAAGCCAACTCGGGAAGAACATCCAAACTTCACACCAACTGGCCCAGCTGGGCCTCGACCCAGTGACCTTCTTGCTGAGCCACTGTTTTGCCTATATGAAACTTTGAATCACTAAACCGGTCATAAGGGTCATTTTTAAAAATTGAGATTTATGCATATATAATATTAGGTCTTTTTGAGGGTAATCTGATATTCAACAATGTAAATAATGATCATTTAATTAGAAAAGCATATTTCTAAACTAAATGTCTTCATGAAAGAGGATCTTTACTTAATAATGTAATATTTTGTGGCATAAAAGAAAAAATAATAATATATTTTAGCTATCCCCACAAATATACCCATGAAGTACAAGGATAAACACTATATTTATACATAATGTTGCATATGCAATGTTTGATGGGCAGCATGGTGGCACAGGGGTTAGTGCTGTGGCCTCAAAGCAAGAAGGTTGCTGGTTCAAGCCCCGGTTGGGTCAGTTGGCATTTCTATGTGGAGTTTGCATGTTCTCCCCATGTCCACGTTAGTTTCCTCCGGGTGCTCTGGTTTCTCCCATGGTCCAAAGACATGCGCTCTAGATTAATTGGGTAAGCTAAATTGTCCGTAGTGTATGAGAGTATGTCATGGTCCTCCAGGTTGGGTTTTGAGCATTTAGCTAACAACCCACCTCGTAAAAAAAGTTAAATGTCACAAAACATCTACATGGTGCCACTAAATATCAACTTCGATATAAACAGCCCTGGGAGTAAGTAAGTATAGGATTTATGAAACTTTTGATTAGAAAGGTGTATGTATTTCTAGACAATATATTTAAACAAAACAAAACACCAGTTGAGGACATGTTCACAGTTGATTTTTGAGGTGAGTTACACTTCTTAACTGTTTATTTTAAAAATTATCAAAAGCATTGTCTTTATTTTTCATCCACAAACTCTCACTTGTAAAGAGTCTAGACATCCATGAGCTGTTTCTCATACGTATTCATCTATTTGCATTTGCTTTAATAAACCTGAGCTCATTTTACAGCTTGCCTTTGAGTATCCATGACAATACTGCACATTGTACTATGGGAAGTTCCACTGCAAACATAGCAACAGATTTTAAATTCCTCTCCCCAGTAGTTAGAAGGCCACATGCACACAGACCATTTTCAAATAATATTATTCCCATTTGACAGAAAATCCATCAAAAAAATCTTTGCAAAAGTGCAACTGCGGCATCTGTGGCAGAGTAAGCAATGAAGTGGACACAGTACAACAGGACAGAGTCTGAAAGCCAGAGAAAAAGGGAAGAAGATGACAGTTTGTGATGGAAAGCAAGAGGACTGAGATAGAAAGAAGCACACAACTGTCACTGGGATATCCCTTGGGTGAAGGGGAAGAGGGAGCTTGAGTAAAACATGGCTGACAAGCCAGATCAGAACCGCTGACACACGTCCAAAGCAAAACTCAGGATATGCACCGGACCGCCTGCCTTCCTGAACAGAGACAAACAAACACACGTATATATAGTTCTCAAGAACTCTTCATAGGCATAATGTATTTTATACTGTAGAAAATGCTTATTATATGGCCTTACCCTATCCCTAGACCATATTTACAACGTTTACAATGGCAAATTTACAACGTCAAAAGACCCAGTTAAGTATGTTTTCAAGGCATGTTTTTGTAAACCACCTTAATAGCGTACAACTAGGTCATACCCATGTCATTATACAAATTTGTATCCTTGTAAACAACATAAACAAGTACACAGACACACAATAAACTTAGTGTGTCATGGTTTCCCAAAAGTAGCCTAGTTTTCAATTCAAATTGAAACCCAAATCCTGACTATTTTATTTGGCAAGACTGAAACAAGTAATGCTGTTGCTTAGGATGAAAACAAACAAAAAAATCCTGATTACCGAAGCAAAACAGCTGGCTTAAAGTTCAATCACAACCCTAAACTTTCTCTCCGTTTCTAATGAAAGTCTGGCTTTAAATAAAAGGGAAAAGCAAATTGCAGAGGCTTGCTTTGTGTGGCCATTCCTTCGTCTTGTTGACCTTTACTTCAATCTGTTTGAACAGCTCAGAGGACGCACTGAGACCGAGTTCATTCAAGATGAGATTGCACACAACACTAACCAGAGCGAGCTGGTTTGGACAGAACAAGATCGAAACATTAGAGCGAAGATTGGCCTGAGGTTTAGAGAGATTACTTACAAGTTGTACGTTGTAAAGTGATGTGAAACGATCCTTGAGCAATTATAACTAACAATCCGCAGCATCAAATTTCATCAGCGTTTAGCCTTTGTTTATCCGTCGAGGCAGCGTCAACTTGAAAACACAATTAATTTGATAATACTGATGCGAATCCTTAAATCTCAAGATCAATCTTTTGTTTATACAGTATGCTGTTTTCTTTTGATGGGTGAACTTTACTAAACATAACTTGTAGCACACCAGTCTTGCAATAATTGTGGTACACTGTGTTTGTTATAAAGCAAAGTCACAGCTTTAAAATTCATTCATTCACATTCATTCATGTGAGTCCCACGAATCCACCATGTTTGTAGTTTGCTAACATCTTTTACCCATATTTGTAGTTCTACTCAAATATACATTTAACGTATAATGTATTACGGTCAATATTAGCTGTTAGAGTAAACACTGATCTGAACTGAAATGGTAGACAATCTGGGTAACTTTGGAATAGTCATTTCAGCATTCAGTACTATAGGATGACATAAATCTATTTTTGAACACTATTTAGGATAGAAAGAATTTGAATAGGGATGCAGCAATGGTGTGAGAATGTGCTGACACATAAGTCGACTACATTAATTTACATAACTTCATCTGTAAACCTCTACATTGGTAAGTGATCACTGATATTTGTGAATCTTTTGCTGTTTTCATAAGTCTGATATGCCAGATGATGCGGTTCAGTTTTACCCTCTAACCTGTAGACTACACCTTAACCGCTGTTATTTAAAAAAAAATAAAATACATACTATATTTTGACTCCATTTTATATCCTGAACATATCATTTAAATACGCAATGCAGATTTCAGCCTGCCTCTGTTCAAATGGCATTTTACCATAAATTATATTATTTTGTTAAATGCACAAATTGACAGCCGGAGTAGCATGGCTGGTAATGAAAACTTGATCATAGCAGGAAAAGGGGCAGGTCTTAATAAAGATAAATATATATATATATATATATATATATATATATATATATATATATATATATATATATATATATATATATATATATATATATATATATATATATTTTTTTTTTTTTTTTTTTTTTCTAAAGATTTTTCAAAATACACACAATAAATCTTGTTCAGTATGGAGAGACAAATCTCTGTAGCCAAATCATTTCAGGTGAGATGAGAACATATCTCTCCCTCTTTACCTCCAAACTAAACATGACTGAAAATTAACTTCAAAACTGCATCATGTTTTAAGAAATAAACAGATGGAAAAAAATAGTAATGCCACTTAATATTATATAAATATCTGCAAAGCCATTCAGTGTCAATAAACTCATTAGTCAGCTAGAAAAACACTTAAGTGGGGACCATTTGACTTTGATATTCATTGTATTTTTATTTAACATGTTGTCTTCATTGGTTAATGCATGGTTGTATAGAAATGTTGTTATTATTATTATTTTTCTGAAAACTTTTATTACAACCTTGACGGCAAATTAATTATTCTTTTTGTGCATTCAGAGACAAGAGATTTTAACATTAGGTCTGTTTTAAAAGGTACCTATTTTAGCCCTTTTTCAAGATTTAAGATGAGGCTTTTGTGTCTCCAGAATGTGTCTGTAAAGTTTCAGCTGAAAACCTGCTCCTGCTGCATCAGACAAACAGCACAGAGACAGGCATGAAGCAGATCTCATGAAACGTTTGTGAGAAATACTACAGTAAAATTGCTCCCATTGATAATTTGATGTATTTGTGGTAGAGCTAATTCAAGCCTTTCTGCAACGATGAGTCACACACAATGTCATTAAAAAGTTCACACACACACAGACACATTTGCATGGTAAAAACATGTCAGATGCGGCTGTGGTGATGAATTACAGCGATTTTACTGTCTTTAATACAAACAAGGCAGTGTTTTGAAAATATTTTAAATTTGTAAATCTCATTCTTGATCACATTTGATGATAATTGATGGTCGTAGAAAACTGAACAGATCTTTTAATCCAAGTTGCTTTGCTCACATCCTGTCCTGTTGATATGATATCCGCATTACTTTGGAGACATGTTAAAATACGGCTGTCAATAAATTTGGTGGGTGGGGAAAACCACACTCCTACGTAACGTTAAGGTCGGCCTCAAAATGGGAGGGATTTGCATCCTTTTTTAACATCAGGAAATTAATAAAAAAGAGATTTATTGTCTTTATATTATCCCAATATGACTGTAGACACTATATCTACACACAGTTTAGTCCAAAAAGCTTCCAAAAGATGATTTTCATCATAGGTACCCTTTAATGAAATTGCCTTAAAATAAATGTTATGATGTTAATTAAAATCATTATTAAATTTGTTATACAAACAATTATTAATCATAATATTATGAAGGGCACACAACTACATTAAAAGTCCTTCAAACAATTTGACAAATTTCTGGTTTGAGCCCCCAAAATTTTTTTAGGTTGTGTCCAAATACAGATCCAAATATTTTTGGGGTGGCACAGAAACTGGCTCATCTGTACACCCCTTTGTGATTTACTGATATGAATTACAAACAAGGCCTGCTCTGTCACAATCATAAAACATAAAAATCTAAATATCTGAAGGAACGCAAATGACTTGGACTATAAAAGAGCTTAGTTTTTCAGAAACCATAGACAACACTTTACTTTAATATGAATGAAAGTGAACATAATATGTAATTTTCAACCCCTATCACAGGCGTCTTTTTGTTTAAACTCCGTTTGTTCAGTTGCCTTGTGAATAATTTAAGCTTTGAAATCTGTTCCGTATCTCTGACAAGCAGGTCTATTATAATTATGGGCCGCTACATTATTATGATTACCAATTGAGAGGAGAAAGAGAGAGAGAGAGAGAGAGAGAGAGAGAGAGAGAGAGAGAGAGAAAGACGGAGTGAGATAGAAAGAAAAAGTAGAGGAAGCGTGTGAGAAGCTACTTCCTGGGTAACCATGAGATGATATGGGAAATGAAAGAAATATTCGTTGAATTTCTCATTTAAGTCGGACGCCTCTGCTCCAATCGGAAGACAATTTATTCATCTGACAATATGAAGAATGTAAGATGCATATCATCTGCACTAATGAGACTGAAGCACGCGGAACATCAGCACAATCAGAGAAAATAGCGAATCATTTAGTCAGGTTTGTTGGTGGCGATTAGAAAAACCTTGATTGTCATCTTTCTTCCATTGATTTGATCTGCTTACCAAATCATCTTTTCCATCACTAAGATTGGGATTTTCAGATATCTTTATTTCATGTTTGACGAGGCTCGGGAGGTGTGGATTGGAACAGACAGGTTCAGTTTGAAACCCCTCAGTGTGTCATTATGGCAGCAGAATCATATTCCAATTTCTAATATGACTGGCATCGAAACAAGCGCAAGGCATTTATGATGGATGTGAATAATAAAGTAGAAATTAAATGTTTTAATGAATGTCATATTTTTGACATAAAGAAAATCAATGTGTAGATTTTTATTTATGTATTTTGCTAGATATTTTGTTAAAAAAAGTTTTACTTAATGCAGAATTGAAAGCTGCAGTCTTTATTTATTATTTTTTTTATTTGTTTTATTTATTTATTTTATATATATATATATATATATATATATATATATATATATATATATATATATATATATATATATATATATATATATATATATATATTAGTTTTGTGGTAAAAAAACTATCCAAAATGTTTCTTGATATTTATAATGTATATATGTAATGTGAAGTTGACGCTGAAAAGGGAGGTGCAGATCCAAATGCAGATTTTATTAACAGGATGGTCAAGCAAGCAATTGTCAATACAGGGGCAAACAGATGTACACAGAAAATCCATAGCCGGCAACATAACCAAACATGATGTTGATGAACAATAAAACTTTTTTGGGGAGTTTGAAACCAAGTCAAGTTTCAAGTTTTTATAGTGAAGTATAGTGAACAGAGAAATTTGCTCACATTTAAACCAGCTTTTTTGTGCATAAGTGAACGAAAAACAAATTCACCTTTACCATATGAGGTATTTGGCCACCAAACACCATTGCGAAAAAAAAAAAATTAATTGGTGGCTGCTTCAGGAAAGTAGCAGCCAACAATTTGCATTGTAGAAATATCACCCAATTTTTAAACCCAGGCTCATTCTGATTACGTACTACTATATACATTTCTGGAGAGAGTAAAATACGACCCAGGAGCTACGTGTTTTTTTTTTGCAAATCCGACAGAGGCCACAGTGAAGCATTTGTTTAGATTCTCAATTTTTTCTCGCGAGTGCCATTCGTGCCTGCTCTCCTCATGAAAGTCCACCAGAGGCCACTGTTGACTAACTCTCTGACTGACTGACCAACCAACCGATCCCCTCAACCTCCCCCTTCCCTAAACCGCTCCCTAACTAAAGTGTTTTGAAAAGCAATCAAGACAAAGAAAAGCCCTTGCCAGATTCTTACCAAATTTTCCAATTTTACCACACTCTGACTCCTATTGTCTTGTTTATTTATTTTTTTTGGCTTCTGTATTTGTCTTGCCTGCTTTCTGGAATCCTTCTTCACCAGACTCGAACCCCCTCATCGCTGTCAACTCCGCTCTGCATTTCAAGTCTGCCGATGTACGTGTCGAACTAACTGGACAGACTAGTAACAGCGGGAAAGCAATCCACATTGCAGGGCAGAGGTTAGCTGGTAAGTGTGAAAAGAAATGCCATCATACCACCACATAGTGTTCATATTACAGGTGAAACACAGCCAAATGTAGATCTATTTGCAAACATACATAGGACTCTGTTTTCAGAATAAGCCTACAGTATGTTGCGATTTCCACAAACTAGCCAAATTCCGGTGGCTAAAATCAAGACCGTCTATACATTTATTTTGATGTAAAGGATGTATCTCTCAGAAATACTTCCCTCTCAATTGAGAAAAAAGAGCTGTGAATGGTATTTCAATTAGACTTTAAGTCTTTAAGTAGAAGATATTGCAAAGAGCTGAGGGACACTAACACTATGGAATGCAGCCCAATTACTTCAATCAATACAAGCTAATTAAACTGAAGATTAGTCTTATTTGCTCTCGTTTCACAGTCAAAAACACTGCAACAAACAAAAAGGCACCCTATCAACTGCACCTCCATTTCTGACATGTTTCAGACAGCTCGATAGAATCTTGCTGTCAGAGATCGACCTCTCCACCCTCTTGCTTTCCATAAACATCTTACAAGAAACAAACTCAACTTTTTTTCTTCCTTCCTCCACCCATCTGAACCTGCCTGCCTCCGTGGGGCTGCGTTTTATTATCGTTCCGCTGACCTCAACAGAATCCGCAATAACAAAGCATCTAAATGTCAGATGTTTATATAAACAGCCTCTTTAAATACAGTCAGCCACACTGCAGTTTATTACAGATGTTACAGTGTGATATGGCAAATATGACACAGATTTCATTTTAACTTTAACAGCCTGCATAGCTTTTGAATAGTGGGTGTCCCAAATGAAGATAGTTAAGGCCAAGCACCCAAGGGAACAACAGTGACATTTGAAGATGGATGGGAAATGAAGTGACCCCAGAGCGCACTACATATAAAAAGGAAGACGGCCATTTGAAGAGGAACAGACCTGTTCCAGAAAAGTCCACGGTCAGGGTTTCAAAAGGCTTTTGGGGGAAATGTCGAGACGGATTAGGTCAGTAAGGGGCAGATGATGATGTGGTGATGTAACCTGTGCAAACTTGTTGGTGCTCATGCACAAACAAAATTCACATTCCAGTGCCATCTGCATTTAGATAGACAGACAAAACTGAGATTTAGCACTTTAAATTGCCCGCCGTCTTTTTTCTTTTGACTGTCAAACGCAGAGGTGATTGAAATTCAGTCTATCTTGAAAAAAAACACACTCTCAGAGAGAAACAAATTCTTCCCAGGTTGTTAGCTTGCTATCACCTGTATCTGCAGACACACATCCTAAAAAGGAAGTTCAAGTGTGAAAAATTAGATTTACATTGTAGTTTCCGCAAGGTGTAAATTATGCGATACGAAATCTTATTCATCTCTAACAAGCTCTTGTCCTTAGATTCACACCACGGTTTGTCAGACTATTTATTTTGGGGTTGAGTTACTTCAAAGTCTCTTCTGAGACTTGTTATATCTCCAATATACTCTTTTGACAGCCAAGTAGAAACCAGGTATAAACTAGCTATAGTACTGTAGGAAGGTCTGTGCTCTGTCTTTAAATCTAAAATGCCAGAGGTCAGAGCAGTGAAACATTGAACTGCAGTTTCCTTCAACACCAGTTTCAAAGATTCAGGCCAGATATTCCTTGGCCGAACCCCTCAAAAACACACCCTGCTCCTCATCACTCCTACTGGCCGTCTACCAGAAACTGCAGGGCTGGAAAGTATGTTTGGCAACATGATACACTGTCTGAATGAACTCACTGCTAAAGGTCAAGATGAGAAAATAAGACAGGGTAAGAAACAGACATTTGAAAGTAAACCGTCTTTCAGTTCAAGACGTTTTTGTTAAAAAGTATGAGCTAAAAATCTTTTACAATTTAAAAAAATATATCTTAAGTCAGGAAGTAAACAAATCTCAAACTTTCTCAACTTTGGCAAGTAACTTTGAGTTATATACTTCAATGAAATGGAGGGCATGATGAGTGGTTTTCTTTTTCTTTATCAATCAAACTTGAAACTGATTAACAGACAGTGAAACTGATGAAAAATACCTTCTGATTTTTGTATATGGCTATGTTCTTTATTTAATTTAGACATTCATTTTAAAGTGCCAGTTCAAATACAACTAAATAAAAATTAAATAAAAATTAAATAAAAACAGCCACACAGTATGTGCACTGATGCACAATTATTGCTTGTTTGCTGTATAACCTCATTATATATTGTACACAACATAGCTGGTTGCAGATAATGATCACATGCTGTTTTTGCTTGTACATTATTAAATGATGAGAATTTGATATAAATGATTCAATGCCCACAGTTTCTCATACTGTTAAGATTAGAACTGTGTCCTGTGGTGCTTGCAATTTGCCCTCTTCAACAACACTCTTGTTTCTGAAAAGATAGTCTGCATATTTCCTGCAGCATGATGTGCTTACATTTTTCATAGAAAAGTTAGAATGCTACACAAAATACAATAAGAGAGGTCAGACCTATTTCCAAACAACATTTCAAACCAACATGAATGTTGCTTGAAATGGATTTGTAAAATTCATTTGTCACACTTTACAATAAGGTTTATTAGTTAATGGTAAGTAATGCATTTACTAACATGAAAAAACAGTAAACAATACATTTACTACAGTATTTATTCATGTTAATAAACGTTAGTTAATGAAAATACAGTTGTTCATTGTTAGTTCATGTCAACTCATGGTGCATTAACTAATATTAACAAGCATGGACTTAAATGTTAATAATGCATTAGTAAATGTTCAATTATAATTAATAATTGCTGTACATGTGTTGTTTATGAGTAGTTCTTGTTAGTAAATGCATTAACTAATGAACCTTATTGTAAAGTGTTACCAATTCATTTGTATTTTGTACGCAGAATATGTATGCAGCATGCATTTATTATATATCTATACATGCAATTTTTTTTTGGATTGCATTAAGCAACCATTTATCGACTACAAATTTATTGTACAGAAGTAAAAATGCTAGCCTTCAGTTTTTGAGTCACGTCTCCTAAACCAGCACTCAATTCTACATCTAAAAAACTTTTTTAATCAAGTAAATAAAAAATGTTTTGTTTCCAGAAATAATAAAGACCTGTGAAGAAATTGTGCTAAGGTATCCATAATCCTGAACTAGGCCATGTCCTGAGCTGTGGCTGTGGTGAACATGGAGGAGTGGAGAGCATGATTCCTAAAAGACCACAGTGACAGACGAGTATCCGCATTTATCATTGGGCAGCCTAAACACCCACCAGTGATCTACAGTACTCACACCTGCAGTTCCCCACGATGGGCATCCAGTGTTTCCAGCCTCCGGCTTCTAGACAGCAGCTCTGCACAGGAAGTTTGGCCAGAAGAGAAATAGTCATGTCCAGCTCAGCCTGGTTTCTCAGCCGAAGTTTTTTTCCTTCACTTTCGTCAATTGGTGAAGTTTGTTTCTTGCTACTGTCACCACTGGGTTGCTTGGTTTGGGACTTGTGGAGCTGTGCATCAATAGATTTGCTCTTAAGTGTTTGGCTTTCAGCAGTGAAATTTAAACCATGCTGAACTGAACTAAACTGAACTTCAACTCTGAAAACACATTTTCAATGTACTAGATCTTCTAAGTTAAGCTGCTCCGACACAATCTACATTTTAAAAGCTCTATATAAAAAAGATGAATTGAATTGAACTAAATAAATCAATTATATATATATATATATATATATATATATATATATATATATATATATATATATATATATATATATATATATATATATATATATATATATATATATATACATAAACTGAATTTCAAATCAAAAACAAGATTAATTTACTTCAACCACTGGCAGATTAGTTTGCTTGGTTTAAGGAAAAACACATTTCCTTTTGACTTATAGTATCTGAAAACAAATCAATGATTTACTTGTCTAAAAACATGGGAAAGCTAGGTTGCTGCCAGAAATAGTGTTAGTAAGACCAACAGGGACGCTCAACTTGTGGTCTGTGTGGTCCCTAATGCACCGTTATATCAATGGGGACTCTATACTGCTCAGTGAGTGCCATCTTTTAGATGAAATGTTAAACCGAGGTCCTGACTCTCTGCGGTCATTAAAAATCCCAGTATGTCCTTTGAAAGAGTAAAGGTGTTTAACCCCATCATCCTGTCCAAATTTGCCCACTGGCCTCTGTCAATCATGGCCCCCTAACCATCCCCAAATCATAATTGGCTTCAACACTCTGTCTATTCTCCACCAATCAGCTGGTGTGTGGTGTGGGGTCTGGCGCAAAATGGCTGCCAAACACATGGATGCAGCACACTGGAGGTGGACGACAAGAGTTTCCCCCAAAAAATGTGTAAGCAATTTGAGTGTTCAGAAAAGTGATATATAAATGTAAGGAATTATGACAAAAGGATTTAAGAATTTTTAGATATTTGGACTAGAAATAAGACAAAGTAAGACGTACACAGTCCTATGGACATCATAAAAGTGCCCACTACTGCTGTGCCACTGTGCAGGAACACTGATATCCCTAATGCATTAAAATGAGAGCTCTGATACAAGTGTCTGTCGGATTGAATGACCCCCATCACAAAAAAATGCGGGCCGCTCGGCCATCGAGAACTTCCTCCGCTAGCACTCCTCGTATACAGTACGAATCTACTCTCAAGATGCATTTTAAAGTAATCAAGTTCGAATAAAGCATCCGAAACAAAACCACTCCATCCACTCCGGAAACTGGACAATGCACACACTGCACATGATCTCCATGGAAACAGAGAGGAAGAGTAGGACTCTCCAAGCGGCCTTCTCCTCCCTCTCTGCTTTCATGTGGAAATGTATCCCACTGTTCGAGTAGCAGAAAGAGATGGAGTGAGGAAGCCACAAGAATGGGGCTAAAGGAAGAGATGAAGAGGGGAGAAGAAATGGAGAAGGAGATGGCCTCTTCACTGGCAGGATGTCTCGCAAGTGGCCCCGAGTGCTCCTACTGTTTCCTGGAGAGCTCCAGGAATAGTCGTGCTCTCCGCTGATCCTCTATGACAGCTGTGCCACAAGGGTTTTGTTTGTTTGTCTACCAGAGTTCATTTTCTGGAGTAATTTCATCTTAGTGGAGAAAAGGTTACATAAAAAACTCGGATCCTCTGGGACGTTGATAGTTTATGATGTTTGCAAGCAGCATCTTTTTTTAAATGTGATTTGTAGTGATCTGTAGATGTCGGAATGAAAGAGGATGTGGTCGGAAAATGAATAGGAGCACGGATTCAAATGACAGCGTAACAAGACCAGCCCAATGCATTTTATATTTCTGACGTTTAATATGTTTTTTTCTTCTTAGGTAAGGGATTTTAAAAGTGGATGCATGTCACAAATACACACTGACAACATTGTGTTTGGCAGAAAGCTGAGTAGGTGTCTGATTTCAGCTAGTGTTTCAGGCCGCCGCAGGATATCTTTACTCTCAATGTGTTTGTGTACCTGTGTGTGTGATACTAGAAGCTGTGCTAGCGTGTGTCAGAGAGATGCCCTCACCCGCAGCCCTGATTTCAGGTCAACTCGCTGAGAGCAGAGGGAGATGGGATGTAATAGACCACAAGATGCGGGACAGGTGAAACAGTGATTTCCTGATGCCAGTCTGTGCTTAAGAGCTTCTGTATCAGACTGGATACAAGCATTCATATCTCAACAGGCACAAGCAGCTGTGAAATAAAACCAATACTGAACGATGATGGAATAGTAAAAGGCCTGCCAAGAATGGGCTGAACTATCAAGAACAGATAGTAAAGTTAGTTTGAACAAACTTTTATGTTAGCTTGAAAAAGCCTTGACTGAAAGTTTGAAATGGTTTTGTAAGCTATGAGTGTGATATTTTTGTCTACAGTGGTGTGCGTGTTTGGGATTATGTTAGTCGTCTACAACTGTGGAATTTCTGTATTTGTGTTGTTATGGTTAATGAACTTTTGCATATACAGTACAATTTAGATTCAAAACTATTTGTACAATGACACAATATTTACATTTTTGGCTCTATACACCAACAAATGGATTTGAAATTAAACGAACAAGTTCTTTAACTGCAGACCATTAGATTTAATTTGAATGTATTTACCTCCAAATCAGGTAAAAGGTTTTACAAGGAATTACAACAGTTTTTGTAGAATTTAGGAATTACAACAGTTTGCATATGTGCCTCTCATTTGTTAAGAGTTCAAAAGTAATTGGACAATTAGCTTCTAAGCTGTCCTATGGCCAGGTGTGTATGTTATTCCTTCATTTTACTAATTACAATAAGCAGATTCAGAGTACATCTCAAGTGTGCTATTGGAATCTGTTACTGTCAACTCTCAGGATGAGATGCAAAGAGCTGTCACCATCAGGCAAGCAAGCCATCATTAGGCAAAAAAAAAAAAAAAAAAAAAAACCTCATCAGAGAGATAGCAAAAACATTAGGCATGGCCAAAGCAACTGCAAAGAATGCACAAGTGAGCTCAGAAAAACCAAAAGACCTGGAAAAACCAAAAGACCTGGAAGACCATGGAAACAACTGTGATGGACGACTGAAGAATTATTTCTCTGGTGAAGAAAACACTCTTGACAACAGTTGGGCAGATCAAGGACACCCTCCAGGAGGGAGGTGTATGTGTGTAACCAGTCAGCAATCAAGAGAAGTCTACACCAGAGTGAATACAGAAGGTTCACCACAAAATGTAACCAAATTGGTGAGCCTCAAAAACAGGGAGGCCAGATTAGAGTTCTAAAAAGCCTTCACAGTGCTGGAACAACATCCTATGGACAGATCAGATCAAGATCAACTTGTATTAGAGTGTTGGGAAGAGAAGAGTATGGAGAAGGAAAGGAATTGCTCATGATTCTAAGCAGTAAAGCATGGTGATAGTAGTGACATGAAGTTGGGCATGTATGGCTGCCAATGGTACTCTTATTTATTGATGACGTGACTGCTGACAAAAGCAGCAGGATGTATTCTGAAGTGTTTCAGGCAATATTTTCTGTTCATATTAAGCCAAATGATTCAGAACGCATTGAATGGTGCTTCACAGAGCAGATGGTGAATGACCCAAAGCATACTGCAAAAGCAACCAAAGATTCTTGAAAGGGAAGGAAGTAGAATGTTATGCAATGGCCAAGTCAATCACCTGACCTGAATCTGACTGAGCATGCATTTCACTTGCTGAAGACAAAACTAAAGGGAAAATCCCCCAAAAACAAGAAGGAACTGAAGTTGAGGCCAGGGATGAAAACGTTTCGTAATGTCTATCCATTCCAGACTTCAGGTTGTAATTGACTGCAAAGAATTTGCAACCAGGTATTAAAAAGTGAAATTTTTGGATCCTTAACAACAGGGGGGCACAATTGAAAACTGCTGTAAGTCCTACATCGTTCACCTGATTTGAATGAAAATACCCTTAAATTAAAGCACATATTGTTCATTTCATTTAAAATCCATTGTGTTGGTGTATAGTGCCAAAAATGTTAGAATTGTGTCGTTGTCCAAATATTTATGGACCTAACTGCATATGAGAGTTGATGTATATGTGTTGACTTTGACACACATCTACTTGTTTTAGCCACGCTTAATGTTTTGCTATATCTCTGATGGGTTTGTTTTGTTTTTTCAGTTGACAGTAGCAGATTCCAGATGCAAATAACACACTTAAAATGAACTCTGGAACTTTTATCTGCTTATTGTAATTGAGATAATGAGGCAATAATACACACCTGGGCATGGCACAGCATAGAAGCCAATTGTCCAAATATTTTTGGACCCTTAACAAGTGAGAGGCACAAATGCAAACTGTCATAATTCCTACACCTTTTGCCTAATTTTGGATGTAAATACTCTAAAATTAAAGAAGACAGTTTGCAGTTAAAGCACACTGTGTTCCTTAAAAAATATATGAAAATAAAACAAAAAAATAATAAAATTAAAACTGTACATTCTATGCCTGATTGTGGGATTGAGAAGTAACAAAACCAACAATGTAAAACTGTTAACAGTGTTTAGAGGCCTGAGCCTATGTTGTGATGAAATTAAATGTAATATTCTATTTCAACATAATAAAAAATGATGCTGAAAAATTAAAGCGACCACAGAGAAAAGTGTAATCTCATTGATCTTTACAATGAAAAGAGCTCATGCTGTGAAAACAGCTTTTATTTTCAGAATGACTAACTTAAAAGGACACTTAGCTAACAATATTACATTACAAAAGAATTATAAATAAAGGAATTAATGAATAAAGCAAAGACAAAGCTGATTTTACCAACTCAAATCATGTTGATTAATGTTTCGTTTATGTGCTGTTATATAAAACAAAGTGACCCAACTTGTGAGAACCAACAAACATCAGCATCTGTGTATCTTTAATGTTTAAAAATACAATCAAATACCATCTGCACAAAGCCTACACAACCAACTTCCCTTCATAATTTACTGCACACACAACAAATTACCAGTTTTCACATCCGCTCAGTTTTTAACACGTTGTCAAGGAAACCAGCACAGGTAAAATTAGAAACAGCCATGCGCCAAAGCTAACTAACCAACTAAATAAGTAACCGTCATAATTACATTGGAAACCTGGTATACTCGTGTACCTTGGTTGTGGAACATGTATGGAAAATGTGAAGTGAAACATATGAAACATTTATATTTTAAAAGGGTCTCTTTGTTGCAATGGTTTGGCTGACACATGCATTCTAGTGTGCACGAGTAGGTATTGCTCTTTCCTGAATTTTTCAGAAAAAGACAGACACTCCATTCTCACACACATTCATAATTTAGCCAGAATCTCTGGCAGCCACAGGCAAAATGCCTCCAGTTGTTAAAGACATGAGCAGTTCCACAGCACACATTCACAGAGCAAATTT